>NC_059297.1:22016689-22044189 GCF_017591435.1 Portunus trituberculatus
ACACACACACACACACACACACACACACACACACACACACACACACACACACACACACACACACACACACAGGTGGATAAACAAACGGACAAGCATTCAAATAACCAGAAAAAAAGAGAGGGCAATAACACCACCCACCCACCAACCCAAACACACACACACACACACATACACACACACACACACACACACACACACACACACACACACACACACACACACACACACACACACAACAGTTCAGTAATAGGCGGTGGTGCGGCTCATTAGGGTCATCTTGGAAATGGAGGTGTAATTAGGGCAGTATCCACCGAACACCATTTGTGGAGTACAGGTGGCGCCGGTACAGAAGACATGGTGCGGGTAGAGAGAGAGAGAGAGAGAGAGAGAGAGAGAGAGAGAGAGAGAGAGAGAGAGAGAGAGAGAGAGGAGGGGGCCAGGAGGTATTCAAACTTACGTATGTGTAATTAGTAAGCAAACAAGTGAAAAGATAAATAGACAAACAGAAACCGGACTTATATGAATACATAGAAATCGGAAAAGATTGTGCTTACGAAAGACTGACGCTTGGGAAAGATATTCACGAACATACATGCGTGAACTTGGTATACAAACCAGCAGACATATATATATAATAATCTGTCAAACAGGGAAGCGGAAGGATAGACAGGCATAGAAATAATACCGAGAAACAGAAAACTTGCACTAAAGAAAGAAAGAAGCTTAGAGAAATGAGATATCTCGCTCATCATTATTTGAAATACGCGGATATGCAGTATAAGCTTAAGGCCGCCGCTTCCCGCCGCTCCCACTTCCCGTTCCCCGCATAAATACCTCAGCCTGCCACACCACCCCCCATCCTTCCATCCCGCCCCCGCCTTGCCGCGTCGCCGCCGAATGGATATTGAGGTAGATTTTCTTGAATAATTTCTTTCATTACCTTAAGCGCTTCAGATTGCAAACCGTCGATTGAAATTTTGATGAGATTTTGCTTTCCTTTCACTTGTCGCTGGATATCAAGCCTCCCAGACGACGCTTTGTGTGTGTGTGTGTGTGTGTGTGTGTGTGTGTGTGTGTGTGTGTGTGTGTGTGTGTGTGTGTGTGTGTGTGTGTGTGTGTGTGTGATACAAAACACACACACACACACACACACACACACACACACACACACACACACACACACACACACACACACACACTAATTACAACACCTTTACCAAAGCTGCATAATTATGAAATCTGCAATAGCATGTCAAAATAATGACAACACCACCGCTGGTTGTTGCGCGGCGGAACATGAAGGCAGCAGGAGGCTGTCAAGGTCAGGCGCTTGCACTCCTCCCCACTGCCGCCCGGGGTCGGGGAGAACCCAGCAAAGGCACGGTGGAGGTCCGGGTTGGTTTGGGGGAAAATGTATGTGTAACACTGGTATGATAAGGGAAATGTGCTGTAGGTGCGAGGCTGTGTTGTGTGTTGCGCTCCTGTTGTGTTTAGTTATGTCTCCGGTGGGGCTTTGAGACTTGGTATAGATGAGAACTTTGTAACTAAGAATTTTTTTTTAACATCTATATTACGTTCCTTAATTTCCCAGTAGTGTGATTACATAAGGGTAACGGTATACCACATGACTTACCGTTGAGAAAAAGACACTGACCACGGTGTAAGCAAGCACAGACTTATTACTCTTAGATACTCACCTAACTTCTGACCACGACTGTTCGAGCCACCCGTGTTTACTACGCCCAAAAATTAGTATAACCTCACATTAGCTCTGACGTCTGTTCTTATTTCCTTTGCATCGTCGATAATGTAACTGAAAGCACTTTATTTGTTCTCTACTTGTAATCTGTACCTTCCTAAGCGTCTCGTGCTCTCTTTAGGATTGATTTTTGATAGTCCGGTTGTCGTGATGCTTTTCTCTTGTTAAGTGATCACTAGAATAATGAAAAAAAAAAAACGAGTCACAATAATTTCAACTAGAGTCCTGTGAAAATAGTCGAGGTTATACGCCGAAATGTTTTGAGAATGCAGCCTTTCAGCGCCATGGTAATAGTGATTGGCAGTATTTAGCACACACACACACACACACACACACACACACACACACACACACACACACACACACACACACACACACACACACACACACACACACACACACACACACACACACACACACACACACACAGGTAGGGATCAAAACATTATTCTTAGCGAAGTATGAGGAAAAATGTTTATGTAAAGTGCTGAAGTGAAGGGAGATGAATAACAACGTAAAACAGGGTAGCTGTGGTGTTGCGGTGTTGCGGTGGTGATTCTAACGTCCCTGAGATGTCTGGTGTTACACATCATCCAACCCTTTCTCTATATACACCTGGTAATAGAAGTAATGTTATTAGGAGGCTGCTGGTGTGATTGTGTCGTTGAAGTAATGTGAGGCGGAGGTGGGAACGTGCGAGCTGCGATGAGGCAGAGAGAGAGAGAGAGAGAGAGAGAGAGAGAGAGAGAGAGAGAGAGAGAGAGAGAGAGAGAATGCTGCATAAGAAATGACCTTGAATTTTCCTCTTCCTTCACCTCATCTCACATTCCCCCTCTCCCTCTCGCTTCCCCTCTTCTTCCTCCCACTCCCTCTCTTCCTCTTATTTTTAGTCATCTCTCCTTACCTTATCTCTTCTCACCTTGCCAAATTTCTCCTTTCCATTCTGTCTTCCTGTCTCTTCTCTTCTCTTCACTTCTATTCTCTCCTCTCGTGTCCTCCTGTAGGCAACACTTCATGCCGCCTAGTCACTGAGTCAAGCGAGAAGGCTCACCTTGACTCCAGAGGTGATGAAGCAGGTAATGGCGGTGCGGTGGTGTCAGGGCGGCTGTGACTGCATGGCGGGAGTTGCACGGTCTCTCGGGCTCAAGGGCGAATAGAAAGACACACCAAGCTTACATGTTCCTTACCTGGTGGAAATTTTTTGATATTGCCACTGTGTTTGGTTAGGTGTGGTGTGTGTTTTTTTCATCTTGGTTTTTGTTGATGTGATGGTTTATCTCTGCAACAACTCGATCGTGTAAAGGAAAAGGCAAAACGTGGTATAAAAGAGAGAAGAATGAAGTGGTTTTTGATGTTATAACGGATGTTTTTATCTTCTCGCCAATTTAACATTTGAAAAGGAACAAATATATAAAAACGAAAGAACAGAGGAAATGGTAGAAAAGTGACTCACAGTATAAAGAAAACAGGAAGGAAAGGAAGAAAAAAAAACAGAATGATATACGATGACTCTTGACTCTCATTTTGCTGCTTGAATGCAACCTCGGCGGCGGCAGTGCGGCAGTGACCGGGACAGGTAGGCCCCCGAAAAAATCTCTCGTAAAAGTCCAGTGTGAATCAGTCC
The DNA here is from genome assembly GCF_017591435.1 of Portunus trituberculatus. Taxonomy (NCBI): domain Eukaryota; kingdom Metazoa; phylum Arthropoda; class Malacostraca; order Decapoda; family Portunidae; genus Portunus; species Portunus trituberculatus. The sequence goes on from NC_059297.1 coordinate 22,020,073, forward strand.
GACAGTCTTGAAAAATGGAAGAATTTCTGGCGAGTTTACTGAAGGAAAAGGAACCGCTGGGAAAGTGGACGAAAAGAGGAGGAGTAAGAAGTCGACGAAAAAGACGAGAAGGAGAGAAAGAGGGAGAGATAGAAGACGCAAAAGGTTTAGAAATAAAGAATGCCAGAATTAACTCCATTTTTCCCTCCCTCCTCCTCTTCCTTCTTTAGCGTCTCTTGGTATATTTATGTGATTCCTCTCGATATTTGAGCGTCGGGGAGATAAAGTCCTGGGGAGCATACGCTGTGCTTGAAGGGAAGGGGAGGCGATGGATGGCGATGAATGGTGGAAGGAAGGGAGGAAAGATGGAAAATCAGTTTGGTCTTAAAGGGGAAGGGAGGAAAGAGAAAATGAGAGAAGGCAAGTAAGAAGGACCTGCAGAGACAAACGGAAAGGGAGAGATCTATAGTCAGATGGACGAAAGATCGACAGACATAAGCAAAAAAAAAGATGGAAATAATGCAAACGGGTAGGAAAAGGAAGAGAGTAAGGAAGGAAGGAAATAGAAAATGGAGTCCAGGAGCAGTCTAGTTAGAGGAAAGAGACCCATCGTGGGGGAACATCGCTCTCAATATTATGCAAATGCGTGACCCTTTCGTCTCTCGCAAACTTATCGAATCGAGCTGGCCAGGAGACGTCAACATCATGATGCGGGAAGGATGGGCTGGTTCGCCTCATTGCACCATAACCCCTGCCACTCTTCTTTCTTTTCTCCCTCATGTGCAGCCATAGCCACCAGCACCACATTGCTGGGCGTGGGTGTAAAAGAGAGCGACGAAACACAACCTAAGCGAAAGAGTACTACCAGCTGGAGACAACAAGAGGAACAAGAAAAAAGACACTTATAAGCTGCAGACAGAGAACGAAATGAAATTGAAATTTATCACAAGAAAACGGAAAAAATGACTTTGAAAGAAGAATCCCGAAAAAAAGGATACTGAGGTCAAGCAAAAGAAGAAAAAGACTGGTTTAAACTGCAAACCACTTGCTTGATAACGAATCGAAAAAAAAAAAAACTTACTAAACCTAAAAAAAAAACACTTTAAACAACAAAATGAAGAAAAAAAATATAACTACAAAGCTACAACAATGAATCAAAGACTGGCTAAACGTTCTCAAAAGAAACCAAAAAGGCAACACTGGAGTCGGGACAGAAGGAAAGCCACCAAGAAAAGCAACATGGATTAGAATACGAGATTTAGAGTTGGCACTGAGACGACGGCGGCGACATAAACACCAATCAGGCAAACAAACCGGCCTCCCTTCTAATGGCCTGAACAGTGGTAATAAATAATGAAGGAAGTAATGGGTTGCATTATACTTGGTGCAGGACAAATGACGCCACTCCGCCTAATGGGTGATAATGGCGCCTGCTGTAGAGAGAGAGAGAGAGAGAGAGAGAGAGAGAGAGAGAGAGAGAGAGAGAGAGAGAGAGCAAACATACTGAAAAGAAGAGAGAAATAGGACGTTGACAGACAGACAGACAAACACACACACACACATAAACAAAGAGACAAACAGACGTAGACAAGGAAAGTCATATAAAGATACAAAGACAGTGAGATAAATAGACGGACAAATATAGGAATAAACAGAGAGAGAGAAAGAGAGAGAGAGGTTGTTTCGAGAAATTGCTACCTCCGCATTAGCGAGAAGCAGTTTCACCAAGAAGATCGACAACCCAAAATAGAATAATTGTGATAAAGAATGAATGGTGAAAAGTTGGTGGAGGCGGAGGGCGGAGGGGGCGGGGCACGGAGGAGGCACAACACACCAGCGCACCACGGAAAATAACTTGGTTTAGGATTCCTGCAGGTAACTTGAGGCTTGGCAAGGTGAAGGAGATACCGCGAACGTCCGAAAAGGCTGGTGGTGGTTGGTGGTGGTGATGGTGGTGGAGATAAACAAGCAAAGGGGGGCCATCAGTGGTGGTGGTGGTGGTGGTGGTGGTGGTGGTCGTCGCCGTCGTTGGCGTGTTAAGTGAGCGCTTCCCAGAACATGTTAGAACTTTGATCTCGCCGGTGTCATTGACTTGGATCGGAATCAAATTGCAGGTTAGAGAGAGAGAGAGAGAGAGAGAGAGAGAGAGAGAGAGTTAAGGTTTCCAAGTGGGCAATAGAACACGTAAGGGTGTGATTACAGAGAATAAGAGGAGGGGAGAAGGAACGTCGTGATTTTAAAAGGAAAGGAAAGAAAACAGGAACGAAGATCAGTGATAAGAATTACATGAGAAGGAACTGAAGGAGGCGAATGAAGACGAAGGGAAGAAATGATAGAAAAAGTGGATAAAAAATAAGGTGCATGGAAGATAATGAGAAGAAGGACTTTGATGGAGGATAAAAGAAATAACGATGTGAGATAAATGAGGGAAGAAGGAAAGGGAGAGGAAAAATGTTGGTGCTAGAAGATGGAGAAAAGAAAGAGAGAAGTAGAGGAAGAAATACGTAGATAGATGTAAATGCAGAATTAGATATATCGACAGAGAGAGAGAGAGAGAGAGAGAGAGAGAGAGAGAGAGAGAGAGAGAGAGAGAGAGAGAGAGAGAGAGAGAGGCCCTGAAGTGTGTATCAGCCAGGTGTACAGGAAACGCCTTGGATAACACACACACACACACACACACACAGTCAGTCAAAATGAATTATAATATTATGAAGTGAAAAATGGGGTGAGAGAGAGAGAGAGAGAGAGAGAGAGAGAGGGGGGGGGAGGGGCAAATGGAAGGTAAATCTCAATGTTCTTTTCAAGCTTAGAAGAGAAAGGAAAGGAGAAAAAATCAGAGAGGAAGATAAGAAAAAGAAAAAAAAGATAAAATGAATCGTATGAAAAAAGAAAGTAAGAAAGAAAGGAGAAGAAGATGGAGGAGGAAAAAGAAGGAATGAGAAAGAACGAGGAGCGAGAATAAATGAGAGAGAGAGAGAGAGAGAGAGAGAGAGCGTTATCAAGCATTGTAAAAGTCCACCTCCCCTCTGCTGGCCAGTCAAACAAACGCTCTCTCTCTCTCTCTCTCTCTCTCTCTCTCTCTCTCTCTCTCTCTCTCTCTCTCTCTCTCTCTCTCTCTCTAGCACAGTTTCAAAATTTAAGGTAAATAAAAAAAAAAAAAAATTCCATAAAAGTCAGCTGGTAGGTGGAGGGAAGGCTGACGTGAGAGTGGGAGAACGGAAGAGAGGATCGGTGGATGACAGGAGTGGTTGAGGAGGTAGGAGGGAGCAGGGCAGGATGACATTGGTGTAAAGGAAGGGAGGAGTGGTGGTATGGAGAGGGTGGAGGACAGAGGTGTAAGGAATGGGTGAGGTAAAAGGGATGTTTGGAAGGGGGAAGGGGAAGTGAGGATGTCAGGGGAGAATATATGGTTGTCAGGATGGTGTGTGGAAGTGTGAATATGTTGGTGGTGGTGGTGGTGGTGGTGGTGGTGGTTTTGCTGTTGCTGTTGCTGTTGCTGTTGCTGTTGTTATTGCTATTATTACTGCTACTGCTACTGTTGCTGCTGTTACTGCTGCTGCTGCTACTACTACTACTACTACTACTACTACTACTACTACTACTACTACTACTACTACTACTACTACTACTACTACTACTACTACTACTACAAATTTTACTGCTATTGCTGGTGTCATTATTCTAACTGTTGTTTTACCACTTCAGAAAGAAAACTCACAAGTATTGCGAGTGAAACTATGACAATTTTCGCGTGATTATGTTGAAGTGTAGCTTTAATGTGCTTCTGTTGCTATAATCTTTTCTTATTTTTGTTATTATTTTTAACCAACTGATGATCAACGAAGCCATTGTCGAGTCACAATTTTGTAGCAGATCATTATTACAATTTTGACGGAAATGAGGAGACTTAACATGTAGCATGCCTGGCGTCGTCACTGTAACTATTTTTTTGCTGTTTCAAAGAGAGAAAGCTCACGACTATTGTATGTTAAACTAGGTCGATTTTCTCCTGATTATGTTGACGTTGAGCGTTACTTTGCTTCTACTATCATTATTTCTTATTTCTATTATCTGACGACCATCAAGGCCACTGTCAAAATTCAAAATTTTGTAACAAATCATTATTACAATTTTGACGTAAGTTAGACAACATTCTGCTCTCATGTAGCACGGCTCATTCAATAAGGACGAACCTTTGGGAATTTGATATTTTCTGCAGTAGGAGTTCATATTATTGTTTATCAAAGAAGGATGAGTTAGGTTCTTTTTAAGTTGCGCAGTCTATCGGTGTTCGAACACGAGGCTCGCACAGTAATATTAGAAGTCTCTGCTTTTGAGTCAGAAAGATGAGCGGTATTTGAAGTTCATGATACAAAAAATGCTCTGATTCTTCCTACTTCACATTTTGAGTCGTGAAGATGCGCAGTATTCTGGTGTTTTGATGCAAAAATTGGTTCGATTGTTCGCAATCAACTTTTGTCAAAAAGATAGGTCACCGTGCACTGAACTTGAGATGCGCCTCTTGGAACTTAATCATATTCATAAATTAAAATGAAGACGTAAATTGTGATGTAGAAATGTATTTTGATCTTCCCAGTTAACTAAATGTATCAGAAAGACATGCCTAGCCATACAATGAACATACTTTGTGAAAGAGCCTGGTGTGATTAATCAGATAATTTATTTCATGCCAAAGATACGAGTCACCATGCACGGAGCACATGATTTCGTAACACTTATAGGGACAGGAAACTGAAATTCTATCATTAATTACCTATGTTTATTTCTTTTCACTTTATATTTTCATTCATCCTTTATTCAATGTTTATCCACAGTGTTCAGTTTCATTTTTATCTTTCTACTCTGCTGAATTATTTATGGAATATTACCATATTTAGAAAGGTTTTCTTGGTGTGGAGGTCGAGGCACCTTGTCCAGGTGTATAGAGTTGTGTACACCTGCTCTTGTTTGGTAATGTGGCTGTCACCCTGAACCAAGGCAGCAATAGACAGATGTCCTTCAGTGACACAAGTGTTACAGTGCAATTAGTAGTTAGTGGTGTGCTTCAATGTGTAGATGGTTTAAAAATTAAAATGTCCAAAAATAAATTTAGAACGCCAATAAAGAATTCTAATACATGGAAAAAATCTACGAATTCATCAAATTGTATTGTGTTGTCCATTTCACAAATGTTCTGTAACTGTATTCACAATACATATTCTGTTTGTGTAGATGGTTAAAAAATTAAAATGTCCAAAAATAAATTTAGAACGCCAATAAAGAATTCTAATACTTGGAAAAAATCTACGAATTCATCAAATTGTATTGTGTTGTCCATTTCACAAATGTTCTGTAACTGTATTCACAATACATATTCTGTTTTGAATGTAGTGATTTGTCGTAGTAGTAATTAATACTATTATACCCGATAAACTATCTATTATGTGTAAAGATATTGTAAACCTAGTATTACTTTAACGAACTCGGACAAAATTGAGCAGTTGAATAGTTTGCGTGAATATATTTCTAGGAATGTATGCTTTTCTGTCCACATCCTATGTTTCTCTATTATAAGTGTATGAATAACATGCAGTCATCATCTAAGTGCTCGTTTTGTCGAGCTTGGGAGCATTCGTCTTCATGTCAGCCATCTTGTGTTTAACCTAGCGGTCGTGTGATCTTAGTTTCGCGTTTGGCAATTACCAGAGTTTCGCACATGATTCCACTTGTATAATCACATGAACTCAAGGTCTTATAACGCACTGGAAGTCTTGAGTCCAGTGTCACAGTAGGAAGGCGGTGCTTGGGTTGCTGTTCCTGAGAGAGTGAAGGAGCGTGTGGCTGGGATGGCCTGTCCATGCTGCTGAGGTTGGAGTTGGTCCAGCTTTCCCGAGCACAAGGTTGGCTGCGCGGCTTGGGGCTGTGTTGACTTTGGCGCCCGTGAGAGTGGTGACGGTGGTGGTGGCGGTGATGTGTGTGTGTGTGTGTGTGTGTGTGTGTGTGTGTGTGTGTGTTGGCATTTTAACTTTGGAAAAACAAATGGTATCTAGTGTTAGGCCTCCATCAGAGGTGGCGGTAGTAGGATGTAGTAATGTAAATGCCAGTAGGAGGGTTGATTGGACGAAATCTGCACGAGGCCAGGACGGCTCATGGTGACGCAACGTGGCTGTCCTTGCCGCGATACTGCTTCATTGAGCCAACGAAGGACGATACCTTGAAATGTAGGTTTTCGATGATTGCGGAATGATAGTTCAGACCAAAAGGAAGCGTGTTCAGGTGGTGACGTGTGACCGAAGGAGCAACACTGACACCACCACCACTGTGTCGCCGCTCGAAAGACTTCTAATATATCACAAGTTTCATATTCGCCATACACGCAAATGCTACACGTGTTTGTAGCGTGAAGAAAACATTAAGGTTTGATGAGAATCCCAGACAGTGCAGCACCGAGGCTTTTCTTGCAGGCTGAGTGAGCTGTATCAGTTCTTCTCATCCGTGATGCCTAACCTATCCTTGGGTTTACAGTCCCATGTGTTAACGAGTATTTTCCTGATGGAGATATACCTTGCATCGCGAAACATTTATTTTATTAAGAAGATATGTGTTTATCGTGAAAGAAAAATATTGATAATGTCATTTTCCAACTTATATGATCGTCTTAACCTGAAATAACGAAGTGAGATTAAAGGCTTTTACAAGGATTACTAAAGATAAGTAAACAATAAGAGACCTTTATATTATTGAAAGGCTCAAAACTGCTACTAACTAAAAAGAGTAAAGCAGATTGCTGTGGCAGTTGTATGTGAATAAGAAATTACTTAAAGGATCTCAGTTTTAATCATAGGACTAAATCACCTTGTGATGCATGTTCTTACCTTCCGGCAGTTGTAAGAGTGACTATGTTCCAGATAATCCATGTTGTTGACCAGTTATATGTAAATAGTAGAGAGAAGGAGAGAAAAGAGATTTATTTGAACAAGCCAAGGACATTGAAGGAGTAAACATTGAATGCTAAATGTCCAACTTTGCTGCTACTTATACTCTCCTCCCCCCCCCATTGTCTTTCTCTTGTTTACTTGGGAGATTGTTTTCCTCGGGTGTTTTCTTAGTGATTGAAACTTAACTTTTATTTTATCATTGTAGGCTAAGTCAAACATATTCCTCCGCCACCACCACCACCACCACCACCACCACCACCACCACCACCACCACCACCACCACCACCTCCATATTATTGTGTCTTCTTTTCTCTTTTGTCATAAGAGGAGTTCTGGTTACTGGCAAGTAAATATTTGGGGAAGAAAAAACTCATTCCTAAATACGAAAAATAAAGAAACATGAAAGACCACCACCACCACCACCACCACCACCACCACCACCACCACCACCACCACCACCACCACCCACCACCATCACAACCTCTGCCACCATCATCTATATCGTCTTTAAACATATTTCATAACCACACCATCATTTCTACCACCACCACCATCACCACCACTAACCACGACCATCATCCACCACCATCACAACCTCTGCCACCATCATCTATATCGTCTTTAAACATATTTCATAACCACACCATCATTTCTACCACCACCGCCACCGCCGCCACCACCACCACCGCCACAATACATCTCCAGCATCATTACCACCACAATGAACACCATCAGGAATATAAGTGAAGCGGGGAAGCCAATCAAAATTCGATCAGATGCGTGAGTTAGTCTCTGGGGCGTCGCTGATAAGGCTCTATTTTTTTTTTCCTTCATTGGATAGAGGTGGAGGTGGTGGCATGTAATCACACACACACACACACACACACACACACACACACACACACACACACACACACACACACACACACACACACACACACACACACACACACACACACACACACACACTCTCTCTCTCTCTCTCTCTCTCTCTCTCTCTCTCTCTCTCTCTCTCTCTCTCTCTCTCTCTCTCTCTCTCTCTCTCTCTCTCTCTCTCTCTCTCTCTCTCTCTCTGTTTTCCTTCCATCTCGACCGCCTGGTTTGTGAGCGCAAATGCAGGGAAAGGTGACAAGGTTAGCGGAAATGGGCCTGTCTCTTGACCTAACGTAACCTCTTTAATTTGTCTGCCGCTTCCTGCCTTCTTATATTCTTTCTTTTCTCATTGGTTTTTTTCTGTGTTATTCCTTTCCTTTTCTTACTTTCTTTTTCTGTGCTTTATCAAGTTTATGGTCTCTCTCTCTCTCTCTCTCTCTCTCTCTCTCTCTCTCTCTCTCTCTCTCTCTCTCTCTCTCTCTCTCTCTCTCTCTCTCTCTCTACATGTTTCAGTTGTAAACAGAAAGAGAAAGGTCAGACAGAGATTATGAGACGGAAATAAAACGAAAAATTGAGAGAGTTTTGTACTCAGACGGCTGATGTCAATAATTGTCCCTTGAACTCAAGCTTTTATTCTTATTCCCCTCGTTTGTCTTCGCAACATTTCTTCGACACACACACACACACACACACACACACACACACACACACACACACACACACACACACACACACACACACATTGTTTTCCATTTCTGCTACTTAATGGAACAAACGTCCTGTTGTTATAGTTGCATATTTCTATTTCTACATCCACTCGTGTATCCTTCAAATCATCCATCAACTCTCTGCCAACCTACGCACCCATCCACCTAGCAAACCATCCAATCAGTCAGTCTTATCATTCAGTCAAGCGCTTAATTGTTACCACACGCGCGCCAGGGATCAGTAATTACTCGTTTTTTCCTCTGCCTTTCCGCCAATACATGAACGTTTTCGACTATGCAAAATATCATCCATTAGTCCCACTACCTGTGACGTGATTACTGGTGATAGCAACCACATTTTCACAACCATATGTATCATCTCGCATCATCCCGCCTTTTCAGTCCGTGCAACATATCACTACCCCAATCTTACACTACCACCACCATCACCACCACCACTGCCACGCAAGTATTTTTAAGAGCTATATTCTGGAACACTATCCCGCCGTACCTCCACTACATTCAAAATTGTGAAGTTAAAGTTCCATGTGGATTTTTAAGGGGTGTTTATTTATAGTTCCAGTGACAGTAACAAGTTATATACATTACTAATAGGAGGAACACCGCAGAACCCAACGAATTTTCTATGTAGTGGTAAACGAGTCAAGCGCATCGGAATGAGGACTTACAGGTGTTGACGTGACGGGGAACGAATCAAAAGGCGACAGGTGCCACAGATCTCCCTCATCCGCTCCCACTCCCCCCCCTTCTCACTTGCACCTGTGATGTATTAGCTCTTACCATGTGTGTGTGTACGGAACAGTAACACACACACATCTCCTCCTCCTCCTCCTCCTCCTCCTCCTCCTCCTCCTCCTCCTCAACAGTAGTAATCAATGAGTTCAGGCGCTCGGGAACCTGCAATGCCTGGGAAAAGATTGTGGTGCGTGGTCTTGGTGGAGGAGGAAGTGTTGAGTTAGATTAGGGGTTGTAGCTACGAGAGACGGTTTGCTGTATGTGTTCGGAGGGCGGTTAGTGAATGGTGCGTGTGTGTGTGTGTGTGTGTGTGTGTGTGTGTGTGTGTGTGAGAGAGAGAGAGAGAGAGAGAGACCCGGGCAGCACTTGGCTCAAGCACCAAAAAACGTAATGAAAGTCGCCCGTAATTAAAGACTGGCCAGGTAACAGAAGTGGTAGTAATAGCGTTACGCCCCTCGGCCACACCTGCTCGTCATTGTATTGGGAGTTGAGGCATTTTACGATATCCATTTGTTCTCTATTGAATGACAAAACATTTATGAATTTTGAAGGGATACATGCAGCTTTTTAATATCTTTATATGCAGTAACTGTATAACAAAATATTTAATCCGTCATTTCTTAAACTCTTTCCTTCCCTTCCCGTTACCTTTACTTCTCTCATCCATTTTGTTTTTATTATACGGTCAAATATCAAGAACAGCAGTTACGTGGCTGCACCTTATGGGCTAAAATATTTGTAAAGGTGTTTCTCTCCACGCAAGACCTTTGATAACGGGAGTGTCTGGCGTTACAGCAGTTCAATTTAGCACACCAAGTGGGTCACAAACGGGAATGTTGTCTCAATCATCTGGCTGAATTTTACAGGAAATGGGCCAAGCTCCCCAAATATGCGCTGCAATGATAGGTGTGAAGGGTAATGATTCCAGTGAGGTGTGTTAGGAGGGACTGCAGCACCGAGCCTCAAAGGTAAATGCAGGTAATGAGTGTTTTAAAATATTCATTACTTGGTAAATTTTGTAAATCCTGAGGCACGTAAAGTAGTCCACACACACACACACACACACACACACACACACACACACACACACACACACACACACACACACACACACACACACACACACACACACACTAATACAAATCCCATTAGGAAGTAGATATTATAGCGTTACACTCTGGACTTTTTCGCTTTATTTTGCTTTGCCTAGAGGCAGACGCTAGAGAAACACGGAACAGTTAGGTGAAAATTGACAAATGTAAGAGTAGAAGGACAAAAGAAATCAGTATTTACTTTGATTTTCTTAGACGCTATAAAGAAAAGAATAATGAAGCAAAGGTAGATAACAAAAAAATAACTACTCGAACGATAGGAAAAGCAGTAATAGAGCAGGAAGATGAAATACAACATAACAGTAAAGATAACACGAAGACAGTAGTTTGAGATTAAAAAGGCAGCAGGTAACATTAAACACCTGGTACCATTGATATGTTGGTGTATTCAGAATTCTAAACATTACTTGAAAAAGCACACGAACCTTTCTTTCCTCTCATCACGTACAATACAAGTGGGTGTCGTGAAATGCCTCAACACCCACGCCAGTGATGGGTAGACTTGGTGATGACGCACGGTGCAATTAAAAATAACACCATTTCTGTCACATGGCCTACCTTTGATAGTGGGGGGCTCAAGTTAGATATGTTTTTCTTGCTGAAATATTCTCTCGTATCTAGAAACGTTACATTTTGTCTTTTGAATGCATCTCTCTCTCTCTCTCTCTCTCTCTCTCTCTCTCTCTCTCTCTCTCTCTCTCTCTCTCTCTCTCTCTCTCTCTCTCTCTCTCTCTCTCTCTCTCTCTCTCTCTCTCTCTCTCTCTCTCTCTCTCTCTCTCTCTCTCTCTCTCTGTAACAGGCATATAGAGGCACACACACATTGAATGGCCTGGTCTGCCCTTTGTAATCTTGTCCCAAGTCTTTCTGCATTGTTGGGGCAGCTCTCCCTGCCCATTATTTCATTCACTTTCCCGTTTATTGTTCTGCACGGCTGTTGCGGCTCGTTAATGGATAGAGAGGACAGGTATAGGCATAGATAGGCACATACATATAGATAGGTACGCTTTTTTAAAGGGACTTCATCGTGTAGGTCTTGAAGTTTCCCTTTTTAAGAGAGAGAGAGAGAGAAATTTTTGGCGACGGAAACTAGTACACCTCCAGGAAATAGAGCGAGGGAGCTGCGGTCAGTCGGGATGGAGGAGACAAATTGAGTGACCGAGACGTGGGTGAAGTCACCGGGAAGATACACACCCTATGATCCCGTGACCTGTGAAAATTGTGTTTGTGTATTAGGGGCGGGAGAGAGGTTGAGGGACCTGTTTGTGGGTGGATGGGTGCGTTCTGTGAGAGGAACAAGGAGTTCACACACACACACACACACACACACACACACACACACACACACACACACACACACACACACACACACACACACACACACACGACAAGAACATCCCCATATCGACAGACTAATCATTGTCACCCATTTTAATACAACACTTACTACTACTACTACAACTATTACCAACAACATCTCTTTATCATTACCACCACCAGCGCCACCGCTACCATTATTACCACCACACCTCACAATACACACATGATGCCAAGAGAGAAAACATTCACATCTGTCATTTTACATCAGCACCTCAATTTCTTCTCTCCATCTCTCTTCGTTTCTCCTTTTATTTTTTTGTCTTCATTTCGTAACGCCAAGAAATAATACACATATCTCTTGAGTCTCAGCATGAGTGACTTTTCCGGACAAGCAGGAGTCCTTAGAATCGAGAATCACAACCGCTACGAGGCAAGAGAAGGACTTAAATGAACTGTTGACTGACTGAAATCGGTTTAGCTCTGTACCGAAGCGAATTGAAACGTCAGGTTGAGTCTAGATGGAGGAGAGCGAGAGAGATGAGAAAGAGGGGGTGAAAGGACAAGGTGGTCGAGAGGAGAGGAAGAGGAGGAGAACTGATAAGGAAAAAAGGAGAACGAGTAAGGAAGAGGAAGAGGAACTGGAGGAGGAGAATGGACAAAAATTAAAGGTCAGCTTGAGTCCAGATGGAGGAGAGGAAGAGATGAAGAGGAGGAGAACGGACAAGGTGTACGAGACGCAAGAAGGGGAGGAGGAAGAGGAGGAGGAATAGGACTAATAAGGACGACAGAGAGAACGAGTAATGAAGAGGAGGAGGAAAATGGACTAAAAATTAAGGAAAGACGAAAGGATATGAATGTCTATAGAGAAAAGATAAGGACAAGATTGAAGATAGGGTATTTGAGCCGTGGGTAATTTGTATAAAAGATAATAGATTTGTAAAAAAATACCTACTGAATGGGTCTTTTCTCTTTTTTTATTCCTATCTTCTTTTTTCTTGTTTCTTTCCTGCCTTTCATACACATTATCTCTCTCTCTCTCTCTCTAGTATTTCTCTCTTTTCTTCTTCCATTTCCTTCCTCCTCACTTTTACACACACACACACACACACACACACACACACACACACACACACACACACACACACACACACACACACACACACACACACACACACAGGCGCGCACGTCCCCAGAGTAGAATGAACAGTAAGGTCTAAAGTCCAGTAGTTGATCCACAAACTTTCAACTTGAGAGGAGGAGGAAGAGGAAAAGTTGATGGAAGTAAAAATGGAAGAAAAAAAAACAAAAACAATGTAAAGAGAAGAGGAAAAGGAAGGAGTGAGATAGGAACATAGAAAGACACACACACACACACACACACACACACACACACACACACACACGAACGTAAGAAAGAAAGAAAGAGCGTCAACATGCTAACTTACTCAAACACTGTGCTAATTTCAAAGAGTTTACATTTGCCTCGGCTTACGTTTGGCATGACACGTATCTATGTAGAGAGAGAGAGAGAGAGAGAGAGAGAGAGAGAGAGAGAGAGAGATAGTTCAGTGGGACAGTGATGAAAGTAACGAGTAAAAGGGAGTGGTGCTTCTGACGACCGGTTGGGTGAATATGCATAGTAGTTAAGTGAAAGCAAATGCTACAGAGGGAAGTAGAGGCAAGGAGGCTCTGATGGTGGTGGTGGTGGTGCTGGTGGTGGGAGTGAGTGAGTGAGTGAGTGATGAGGACTTGGAAGAAATGTTGAGGGTAAACTTGTTTTTATTTTCAACAAGTAAAGCCGCACGTCTTGTCCTCTCTCTCTCTCTCTCTCTCTCTCTCTCTCTCTCTCTCTCTCTCTCTCTCTCTCTCTCTCTCTCTCTCTCTCTCTCTCTCTCTCTCTCTCTCTCTCTCTCTCTCTCTCTCTCTCTCTCTCTCTCTCTCTCTCTCTCTCTCTCTCTCTCTCTCTCTCTCTCTCTCTCTCCACGCTTCCATAAATACACATGGAGATTCTTGCTTTCTCATCTTTGCATCAGAGTGGCACTGGAGGGTGATGGAATGCGTAAAACTCTGGAAAAACAAGACCCCTTAAACACACACACACACACACACACACACACACACACACACACACACACACACACACACACACACACACACACACACACACACACACACACACACACACACACACACACACATGTAGAATTTACCCGATGTTTTTTTTTCTCTCTTTTTTCTTTCGTCACTCCGCTTCAAAGTGTCCTGGGAGCTTCTAAGTTGAGGGCGGCTGTTTCTCACTCCAGCTCGGGTTTACACAAGATGTTATAGGTCTTCTGGGGAGCGTGTAAGAGGAGGAGGAGGAGGAGGAAGAGTAAAAGGAAGAAAACGACATGCGTTGTTTGATGGAATGTTTTTACACGTGCTATCTAAACTTTTTATTTATTTTTTCGTTCGTGTGTTCATTATGACGACGTAAAGTGAGAGAGAGAGAGAGAGAGACAGAATTTGGCAGTGCTGAAGCTGGCGGTAGGCATAAACATAAATATTAAGATGATATGTAGGTAAAGAAAGGGAGATTACAGTAATGGCGCGCGGGAGGTGAAGACTATGATTGCTTTCCTGTGTTTATCCTGCAACAGCAGTCTAGATGCGTGAGTTGTGCTTACGACTTGCAGGTTTTTCGGACGTACAAGGAGGAAGGATTGCAGAAAATACGTCGGAGTAGTGGAAGGTTGCACTATAGGATGAAGGCGAGGTTAGAAAGATTGTTTTGAGGAAGGATGGAGGGTTGTATTGAAAGTGAAATGAATAATAAAGGTTTCTGGAAGATGCCTGTGGAAGTATAGAAGATTGAGTGTGCACGAGTCAAGGTGTAGGAATTAAAGAGAATGTCTGTTGAAAAAATTAAATGTTTTATAGATGAATTGAGTTGAGGTGTTGGATACGAAGATGATGTCTGAGGAAACCTAGCTCGAGTAACATTGAAATATCATAAGTTTAAGGAAAACTAAGAAAAAAAGAGCATTAAAATGAGTTTGGTCGACTGTGTGAGAGCAAAGATGAAAAGTTAAGGTTACTGAGATGGAATGGGGATGAACGAAGATGGAATGGGGATGAACGAATGTTAGAAAAAAAAAGGTGGAAGGTAAAGGTGTAAAGGAAGGTAATGGACGTGTATTAATTAGCGCCTCCTACACTCCAGCCTTGTCAGTGTTGTGTTAGCAGAGAGCGGTGCATTCTTTACCTTCCAGTACATCCTTACCCCTTGAAGGTCGCTGTCACTTGTTGCCGTGCTTTTCCATCATCAGTGTCGCCTCGCCGCGCCTCGCCTCGCCATCCTCTCAGCCGTCCCGTCACCGCCAGGCTTCACTTGGCTGTTTTTCCTTCGCCTAGTCACTCAGTTGCGACTTAACATCACTTGAACCACTGAAATATTCCTTTTCCTGTCCCGTTCTCCTATCAAGCGTGTCAGTTTTGCATGGTTTAGTGTTTCCTTAACTATCAGCTGTGTCTTTCCGCCTTTACCTCCATCACACCGCCTATATTGTCGCGTCACCCTCCCCTTATTTCCACTACCAGTCACCACAGCCTCTTCTATCACGACCACTTACTGTCCTTCCTACTTCCACCACCATCACCACCACAAGACACAGTCCCTTCTGCCACTATCAATAGCTGACGGTCTTCTCTCCCATCCCATGACATCTAGCAGCTATATGGCCTTTGTTGCCTAGCAGCAGGACAAATTACTTCATTGGAGGGGGCTCCCTTGCGATGACTTAATTTGGATTATTTATTTAAATCTCCCATCCACAATCACATGCGTAGATTCCCTCCTCTCACGTTATCATCTCGGAAAGTACCCCTGCCCACTTAACTATCCTGATTCTCCCCACACCTTCTTTATCGACCGAAACCCACATCCTGATCACCTCCGTCACCCATTACTACTGTATCCTGACTAGCTACACACACACACACACACACACACACACACACACACACACACACACACACACACACACACACACACACACACTCTCTCTCTCTCTCTCTCTCTCTCTCTCTCTCTCTCTCTCTCTCTCTCTCTCTCTCTCTCTCTCTCTCTCTCTCTCTCTCTCCACGCAAAGACCTTCGTCACGGCACCGCGGAGAGACTCTGGCGTCCCCTGCAGGCGTCCTTCTCACAAGACTCCTGAACTTTATAGCCTCTCACCGGGGAGTGCTGCCCCCTAACCCTTCGCCCCGACCACTAGAGGGAGAGGCAGCCGGTGAAGGGCCTCTCGGGTCTCGAGGAGGACCCCTGTGACCGTTCTGGCCCAATACCGATGAAAAGTTGGCCACGAAGAGGAAATGAGAAGTTTACAAAGATTTCTTTCTTACGCTCTTGTTGTTTTCTTACTTTTCTCATTTCGATCTTTTGTTTTCTGTGTGTGTGTGTGTGTGTGTGTGTGTGTGTGTGTGTGTGTGTGTGTGTGTGTGTAGGAGCGTATGTTTGCTTTCACTTTCAGTCTCGTGTCGTGAGTAATCTTGACGACATTATTATCAGTGTCGCTATTTTGACGGCAGTGATAAGAAACACAATGTTCCCGTCCGCTTGCCCGTCTTGTCTCCATCTCTGTTGCGCTGTCTTTGTCAGTGTACGAGCGGCTGCCGGCTGTGGCAAGGAGTGTGTTGTGGGTGGAAGCGGGAAAGTAATTGAGGCTGGGCAGGGAGGAAGGGAGGGCGGGGCTTGTGACGGAAGGGATGGTCAGGTTCAGGGTACAAGTTTAAATTGTAAGTTGTAATCTAAAACTTTTCTACTGAAGTTGATGATAGTTGGTAGCACTTGTCTTCCAGCCGGGACACGCGCATTGGAACTGTGTGGCGGCCCTGCTCGCCCGCACGCCCTCATCTCACCCCTGCAACCCACACACTTCAATTTCATCCCTACTCACCCGCACGCCTGCACGCCTCCGTCCCTATCATCTCATTCTTATGCCTCCGTTACCCCAGCCTTCATCTCTTTCCTGTCACCCTTACGCCCACACCTCGTCACGGCCTTCATCTCACCCCGGCAACCGTCCTTACACCCTCACTCCACCGCTATCATGCCACTACTTTCACTCTATCACTACACCCGTGAATCACCACCATCACTATCACCACTACCACCATCGCCATCACTTATTTCAGACACTATCTTTCCTCCACGCTGTTGACTCATCCTCCACCACAACCATTCCAGCTACCACTCCTAACCACCTCCTCACCGCGACACATCCATCACACACTCAGCCCGGACAGAGCACCACCTCGGTTCCCACGGCTCCCAACAATCCTTTCCTGTTCTTCCCTTTGTCTCTCTATTAAATTCTGGCGTGTCGTGGCTGGGATGGACAACCCTGCGAGCACCCGTTAATAGAAGAGCATAGAAAACCATGGGCGACTATTGTACTGTATGCCTAACCTAACACGAACACCTACCAACACCCTGCCGCCTCTGTACTGCTGCTGCTGCCTGGTGCTGCTGCATGGAGTGTGGTAGGAAAGGCAGCAGCGCACATATTTTTTGACAGGGCAGGAAAAATACGACACGGGAGGAAGTTAGAAGTGAATGAAGGTTGAATATACATAAAGGGCATATATGAAAAAAAAAAAGACTAGCATGAGGCCAGCTTTTCCGGAAGTATTTATGGAGAGGCGAAAACCAGGGAATATAATATTGGTGGGAAAGAGAGGAAGGAAAGAAGGGAAAGAAGAAACTTGGCAAGGCAAACGATAAAGAAGGAGAACCAGAAGGGAAACGAGAAGGAATGAGAGGAAGAGGAGGATGAGGGAGGAGAAATATGAACAGTAAGAAGAGAAGTGGAGGAGGATAAAGACAATGAAATAGCAGAATCACGAGGAGGAAAAGTGAAAGGAACTAGAAGAGAAGGAAGACAAGGGAAAATGAGAACAGTGGGAAGAGAATGAAGGAGGATAGAAGCAAAGAAACATCCGGGAGGAAAATGAAAATGAAAAAGAAAACACGGATAAAGGAGAGGAGCAAGAGCGGCAGTAGGAAGAGGAAGTGGAGTAGGAGGATGGAAGTGAAGAAAGAGGATGCGTTGAGATGTAGAAGGTGAAGACGTTAGGCGGGAAAGAAACATGCTGGCTGGGACAGGAAAGTTAAGGTGAGATATGGAAGGTGGCGCTGCGATCTAAAGGTGGAGAAGATTGAGAGCGAATGGAGAGAAGCGTGGAAGCAGTTCAGGAAAAGGAAAAAGGAGAGAAACTTAAGGAATATATGGAGGCATATGTATGGGAGGGAGAGGAAGAGGAAGAGGAGAGGATTGCATGAAGTGATAGAGGGAGAGAGCATCATGAGAAATCTTGAGAGGAAAGGTATGGAAAGGGATAGAATATATAGAAGCGGATATATGTGAGGAGAGGAAGTGAGGGAGGGTGGCATGAAATCAGGAAGGAAAGGAGAAATGATAGGGGAGAAGAATCATGAGGGGGAAGGGGCGGAAGAAGACTGGAGAGGAAGTGGGGAGGGTGGCATGGAGTCAGGATTAGGGAGGGAGACGGTAGGGAAAGGGAGAAAGAGAAAGATCCGTGTCTTACTGTAGTCATAACTCGCCCCACACTTATGAAAGGAACTGTCGGCAAGGAACAGAGAAGCAGCTGAAACACGGCCCTCGCTCTCATTACTCTCGCACGACTTAAAGCTTTACTCCCTTCCTCTCTTCCTTCCATGCCTCTTGCCTGGTTCCCCTCCATTCCTCTCCCTTCCTCCTCCAACTCTTTCTCCTCCTCCTCCTCCTCCTCCTCCTCCTCCTCCTCCTCCTCCTCCTCCTCCTCCTCCTCCTCCTCCTCCTCCTCCTCCTAAATGTCTGGCAGAAAAGAGCGGGAAGCAAGAAAGAAATAGCCGGAGGAATTGGAAAGCTAGATAATTGTAAGAAAAATGGAAAGGAAGGAATTACTATGACGATGCAGCAACAGGATCATGTACGTACGTAAAAAAAAAAGAAAAAAGAAAACTATCGAGAAAAGTAAAAAAACCGAAATGAAGGAAGCGAAATTTTGTGCTTGTGGAAAATATAGAAAAAAAGTCATCAAATTGCGAGAAACGACTATAGAATTTAAAGAGGGGAAAAGAATTGAAGATAGTGAAAGCAAAATAAAGAGAAAAAAAAAGATGAAGGGATGAAAAAGGAGATTAGAGGAAGAGATGCAGCGAGCCAGCCAGCCAGAGAGAGAGAGAGAGAGAGAGAGAGAGAGAGAGAGAGAGAGAGAGAGAGAGAGAGAATTTTACCGCACACTTCACCACCACGCCTCCATCCACCACACTATATTTATCAGATCTCACGGTAATGATCATGAGGCCAGATGGTTGAAACGAGGCCGCGCTGAACCTCTCCCTTATCTTCACTCTCCCTCTCACTCTCTCTCACCTCTCTCCCTGGAAGAATTCTGGGGCACATTGACGGCCTCCGCTCCTTACGCCTCTCTCTCAAGGCCACTCAGGAAGGACCGCGATGAGCCTCCTAGCAGAAATTTGTGGTGGTGGTGGTGGTGGTGGTGGTGGTGGTGGTAATAATGATAGTGGGGACAGAAAGGTTTATTTAGGTTTGTTCGTTAAATACCCACGTCCCCTCTCTCTCTCTCTCTCTCTCTCTCTCTCTCTCTCTCTCTCTCTCTCTCTCTCTCTCTCTCTCTCTCTCTCTCTCTCTCTCTCTCTCTCTCTCTCTCTCTCTCTCTCTCTCTCTCTATATATATATACGAGTGTTTGTGCTTTATTCTTATTGTTTATTCAGTTCCTCACTTGCCTTCATCCCGTTACATGAAATGCATTCCCTGATTCATTCATTGTTATTATTTTTATTGATTTGACGCGTTATTCAGAATTTTTCATTTTTTTACATAATCTCGCCAAGAGCTGCTTTGTTTATTTTTGCTGTCAGTTGTTAGTTTGTATAAATACTACTTTTCTATTGCTCAGAATGCAGATTCATTACGAGCTAATGCTTATTCTCCTTTAATTCTCTCTTAATCTTTTTCGGCGGTGGATGAAATACGCGACATAAAGAAATGGTAGGTATTTATTTATTTTTTTATCTTATCCACCTGCACGAGCATTTGAGAGAGAGAAAAGAAATATACGTTTGATATTTACTATCTTAAAGGTCATTAAGCTCAATTAAACTCGCTTATTACTACATCTCGTCGTCATAGACAATAGAGAAAAAAATAAGAAAAATAAAGGAATCTGTAATTATCCACCATGAATGAAACACTGAATTTCTCACTGACTGGTGATGGACGCAGACACCGCCCACCAGTCACAACACCTCCTCTGTGACACACGCTGACACAGGAGGGAAGAAGCTTCTCCCACCCTTTCGAAACCCTCCTACCGTCACGTCAGTAGCCAATAAGCAAACGTCCTGATCACACACACACACACACACACGTTTTCGAAAGCGCCACTGTACTGAGATGGATTTGATCCCAATTAGCGAATTCAAAGAGCGCGAGAGAGAGAGAGAGAGAGAGAGAGAGAGAGAGAGAGAGAGAGAGAGAGAGAGAAGCTGGTAAGAGGTGGTGCAAGTGAGATAGGAATGAGAATGAGGTGAGTGAGAAAATGGCAAGGGAAGTAGAGACGGAAAAGACGATCAGAACGCATGAAAGTAAGGAGAAGAATTGATGACAACTGAACGCTGAAGGGGAGATCGAATAAGTTGAAGAGAAAGAGAGAGAGAGAAAGAGAATGAATGGCAAAGGCAAGATAATGAGATAAACGCGGAGGGTGCATGAACAAATAAAGCAAGAACGAAGAACACCGAGAGAGAGAGAGAGAGAGGAAGATAGGAAATAGGTGAGAGAAAAACAGATCTTGCACAAAGGAATAGACCAGCATACAGGGAGGGAGCAAATGATGAAAGGAAGAGAATGTGTGTGAGAGATATAGAAGTTTTAAACAGAAGTAATTGGAGAAGAAGTAAAAGGAGAAGCAACGCGACCAAGAGTTAAGTGGTTGGGAAACAAGGGTCTAGTTTTCGGTGATATCAAGTGAGAGAGAGAGTGGAATGGAGAAGCAGCTCAAGTCACTCGTTAAACAGATAAACTACCTAAACCCTTGAGAACAGGAGAGGAACGTGTGTGTGTGTGTGTGTGTGTGTGTGTGTGTGTGTGTGTGTGATCAACTGGAATGTGGATAATAAAGCTTTAGCAAAAAATGGATTCCTCTCTCTCTCTCTCTCTCTCTCTCTCTCTCTCTCTCTCTCTCTCTCTCTCTCTCTCTCTCTCTCTCTCTCTCTCTCTCTCTCTCTCTCTCTCTCTCTCTCTCTCTCTCTCTCTCTCTCTCTCTCTCCTCACCACAGTTCCAGGCACTTCACTGTCATTGCTCATCTTGTTCACCACCTCCACTGCCCTGCCTCCTCCCCGCCCTGCTCCTCGGGGTCAGTTCCTCGGCCAACTCTTTCATAAGCACCTCTGGTAAAGACTGACGTAACCGTGACCTTGTTTCTCTGGCTCTGTGTGTGTGTGTGTGTGTGTGTGTGTGTGTGTGTGTGTGTGTGGTGTTTGAAATTTACATAAAGGGTACATATATCATAATGCGAATGTACCCATTTTTGCACACACACACACACACACACACACACACACACACACACACACACACACACACACACACACACACATGTATTTAAGGTCAGGCGTAACACTTCAATAGGGACATTATTGGTAATGTTTTTAATTGGCAATTATTGGAATTTTCCCGTCGCATTTTCCTGTCGAGTGCTGCTACCACCACCATCATCACCATCACCATCACCATCACCATCACCATCACCATCACCACCATCCCACCACCACCACCACCACCACCACCACCACCACCAGAACACCATATCCAGTAACTAGCTTTCTATGTCACCAATTAAACACCATCACTACCAAACAAACACAAACCATTGACACAAACACTTCAAGAACAGAACACATCCTGAATCTACTCATTACTCAGAACTCCATTAATCCCAAAACCATCCACCACACTCCTGAACACACCCACACTACCTTCACCACACACACATACACACACACAAAACCCACCCACCCATCCACCCGCCAGTCCGACCCTCACACTCACCCACACCTACATACACACCGACTGACCGACCCACCCATCCACCCACCCACTAGCCCAGACCAGACCAGCCCAGCCCAGCCTAGCATAGCCCATCTCCTCACAACCCTCACCTTGCCTCACCGACATTCACCCCATCCATGGCCATCACAGTGCCTCGCCCTAACACTGGCCACCACTTAGGCTCATACTTGCATCACACACCTCGCAGGAGCGGCCCAACCTCGCCCAGTTAAAGGGTGGTGGTGGTGGTGGTTTAGGAAGAAGGTTGTTACTGTGTGTGTACGTTAAGAGGTATTTTGTTGTATCGTTGAAGTGAAAGCATCCAGTGTTGGTTAACGCTTGGCAAATATGGAGAGAGAGAGAGAGAGAGAGAGAGAGAGAGAGAGAGAGAGAGAGAGAGAGAGAGACGCCAGAAGATGAAGTCACGTAGTTTCTGTTCTCTGTTAATTAAAAGGTGAAAAAGAAGAGATTGCACAGCGGAAGCGAGCAACGAGGCGGAGGGAGGGAAGGAAGGGAGCGCAGGGCTGGAATCTTTGTGTTGTTGAATGAATCCCTTTTCAAACTGGCCCCCATGCCCAGAGTCAAGGCGTATCCTGACCCACATGACACCCAATCTGGCTCTGTGTGACCGGGTGTGAACCAAGTAGCGCCCTGGTCCATGTAAATCATTGTGTTGTGTGCTGGTCAGTTGTTTTGCGAAATGTGTTTACCAGTTGAACATTGTTGGATGTTGCATTGCACTGTACCAGTAGGACTACTTTTTCCCCTACCAGTCTCTTAATATGTTTTGTTCAAGACTGTAAGAGTAATATGATACAAGGCATTGCAAAAGGTCATGTTAACCCACACTGGAAGATCATTTTATATCCGTCTGTGTTCTCAAATAAAAACGTGTATACTTTGGGATGTGGAAAAAATAAATAAACGGTAACCACTTCCCTTCCATTCGTGTTTCAAACCTATTATTCTTGTATTTTCCTCTCCCACGTTCGTTAAGTGTGTGTGTGTGTGTGTGTGTGTGTGTGTGTGTGTGTGTGTGTGTGTGTGTGTGTGTGTGTGTGTGTGTGTGTGTGTGTGTGTGTGTGAATGTATTTGAATGAGTGTGTGGGTGAAAGTTAAGACTTGCTTACTTCATGGCTTATAAATCCAATTTCTACAATCTCTTACTTGCATGTGTGGTTTCTTCAACGTGTGATTAATTTCAGAGAGAAGCTATAGTCTAGTACTCAGCTGTTTATCCTCTCATAATTTCTTTTAAACCTTCTTTTATTTTACTAACAATCTTATTATTGACTATTTCGTTTATCTACAACTCTGAGGATTAGTCTCTCTCTCTCTCTCTCTCTCTCTCTCTCTCTCTCTCTCTCTCTCTCTCTCTCTCTCTCTCTCTCTCTCTCTCTCTCTCTCTCTCTCTCTCTCTCTCTCTCTCTCTCTCTCTCTCTCTCTCTCTCTCTCTCTCTCCCTTTCTACATTCCATATTTAAGTTCTTTAGGCAGAACTGATATCGGCTTCCATATGCGATCAAATACTGCGTTTCACTACAATAAAGTAACCAATACTCTATAAATACTATCTGATTCTCTATTGGCTTTGGTGTCCTGCCGCTGATGTAGAAAGGTTCCGGTCTGGTATTTTCAAGGATGGGTATGAATCCAGTGATAGTTTAATATGTATTCTGGCTCACATTCTTTTCTTTTTCCCTTTTTTTTTCTTTCTTTTTTCAACATGCAATTGAAGTTATCGAGAGTTTATGATTGTGATACTTCAACTCGTATTCTGCATCCCCTTTACTTTCTAACAAGACTCTAGTGGAAGTTGTCAAGGTTTTCAAGGGTATATAAGATTCTGGTGATAGTGTAACAAATACTTTGCAAACGTCACTTTAATATTACGATAGGTAGAAGTTATTGGAGTTTTCAAGGATGTTTCTGATAATTAAATATACACTCTTGCATAAACAAAAACACCAGAGAATACGAGTAATTATTTAAGTTGCTATTAAGAGAAAAAAAAACAATTCTTAGCGTTCAATAAAGCAAATCCAAGCCCATCTTTCAGCGCCGTTCCCTCAGTAATGCTATCGTTCAGTGTGCAACTTGTAATACTTCACTGTATAGCATCTCCTCTCAATACCTAACGCATATCGACATAAAAGTCAATCTGCCGCCGCTTGGACCTCTCTGGTAATTTATGTATATCTTCGTGTTACGTTAACGAGTATTGCATTATGTTCATTTATCTTTGTTAGCTTTTCTTTCATCTGCAGTTGTACTTTTTATGTTCACGTTTCCCTCCTTTCTTTTTCATTATGCTTTC
>NC_059297.1:22049189-22094189 GCF_017591435.1 Portunus trituberculatus
AACACGAGCCACACTGGAGAGAAAATACGGAATAGGTAAAGGAATCCATGATGCATTTACCTTAATTCTTAAAGTTGCCAAAGACCATCGTGGTTTTTCTGTTACATTTTTTTTTTCACTTAAGTTAGACACATGATTGGATACAGACATATATGGACCTGCCACGTGTAGGTCTGATGGCTTCTTGCAGCTTTCCTTGCTTTCGTATGTTCATTCTTTAATCCCTATGCTGCTAATAATAAAGACCATTTTTATATGTGTATTCCTCTCTGATTTTACTGACCAAACTATAGATACTGAGCTATATATTCAATTAATCGAACATTTGTAGCAGTGTTACTAAAGTATCTTCCTACTCTAGAATTGTGTGTATCATTTCGAAGACCTAAGATCAAAAAATACTAGAAAGCACATCACAGTGTTCACTAGACCCTTGCAAACGAGATCGAATGACGCCGAGAGGTTCTGAAATACGAGCCAACGGGAGGAGTTAGATTGGATAGAACTGTCTGGCACACTTATACAGGAACCTGTCGTCTCCAGCACAGTCACCGTCACGCTTCGGCCTCTTGTATCCTTGGTTTTCACGGCCGCTGCTCTTCAGGGACAGTAAGTAGGACGCACACAGGAAAGATGTTATGTTCAATGGCAGGCGAGGAAAAGAGAGGGGGAGAAAAAGTAATGATGACAACAACGTCCAAGTGTATACACGGTTGAGGGGAAGGGAAGGAAAAGGAAGGGAAGCAAGATGGAGTTTGTGGCGAAGACTGAGTTTGCAAGACAGACTTAAGCCATAATTTAGTCTTCCGTGGAGTGTGCACCTCTTGTATTCGTAACTTCATCCTACTCCTGATTCATCTCTTACATTTCTTTTTTCTTCCTTCTCCTTTTACACTACTGCTTCTTCTTCCCTCTTGCTCTTCTTCCAATTCCTCTTCCTCCACTGCCCTTCTTTCTCCTCATACCTTTTTTCTTCCTCCTTTTCTCCTCCTCCTCCTCCTCCTCCTCCTCCTCCTCCTCCTCCTCCTCCTCCTCCTCCTCCTCTGTCTTTGTTATCCGAATCCTCTTCGTTTCTGGTGTCTTGTTTCTCTTACTACGTCTTAGAAGAACCAGTAGGTGTGCCTGCTTTTTTTTTCCCTTCACCTTCCTCTAAGTTCTGTGTACGAGTTATTGTCATTCTTTGTCCGTATCCCAGCGTAAGTCACGACGCAAATGATGTGATCCTTCCATCCTTCTCTCGTCCACTGTCACCTCCACATTTCGTTCCTTATTCCTCTTTTCACGTTACAGACTGCCTGTTGTTAGTTAGGTTAGGTTAGGTTAGGTTTAGTTTGTTTTGGTTTGATTATGTTAGACTCTACGAAAGAATAAAGAGAGAAAAAACAGGACAAATTTTGCTTGTCACTTTCACGAAATAAAAAAAAATAGTCAATGCTTCATGTCTTCAGTGTTTATATATTTTACTTTCCCCTTCTTGCTAAAACCGCGACCCTCGGCCATTGTACACACCTGCCAACACTACACCTGTCAACGCCACACACCTGGGAACACTGGTCTGGTCATAAATCTTCATCTACTCTCTCTCTCTCTCTCTCTCTCTCTCTCTCTCTCTCTCTCTCTCTCTCTCTCTCTCTCTCTCTCTCTCTCTCTCTCTCTCTCTCTCTCTCTCTCTCTCTCTCTCTCTCTCTCTCTCTCTCTCTCTCTCTCTCTCTCTCTCTCTCTCTCTCTCTCTCTCTCTGAATTCTGACACAAGTGAGCGACAAATTTACACTTTTTATCTCTTACCTCTTCTTTTCTTTCTTTTTTTTTCTTTGTCGTCGCTGAGTCCATGTGTCGCTGGTCACGTTCAGGAGGTGGAGAAGGAATATCTGAGTGGAAGAGGGAGGGAGGCAGGGAGGCAAGGAAGAAAGAGGGAGAATAAAGTGAGGAAGAAAGGAAATGGTAGGAAGGAAGGCAGAAAGAAAGCGGAGGGAGATAAAATCGACCCTCCATTGTGTCTGTCCTTCGATGCGTTCCTGTTGCATATTCTCTCTCTCTCTCTCTCTCTCTCTCTCTCTCTCTCTCTCTCTCTCTCTCTCTCTCTCTCTCTCTCTCTCTCTCTCTCTCTCTCTCTCTCTCTCTCATTTCACATTATTTTCTTTTTTTTCTCTCTCTTATCATTGTTCTCTCTCCTCTCTCTCTCTCTCTCTCTCTCTCTCTCTCTCTCTCTCTCTCTCTCTCTCTCTCTCTCTCTCTCTCTCTCTCTCTCTCTCTCTCTCTCTCTCTCTCTCTCTCTCTCTCTCTCTCTCTCTCTCTCTCTCTCTCTCTCTCTCTCTCTCTCTCTCTCTCTCTCTCTCCTAACTCCCTCCCCGATTCTTCACATTATGGTTATTAAAACATACCTCTTCTCCTCCTCCTCCTCCTCCTCCTCCTCTTCCTCCTCCTCCTCCTCCTCCTCCTCCTCCTCCTCCTCCTCCTCATTGTTTTTGTTTGTTTTTTATCGTGCGTTCTATTTCTTGCTATATTCTCTCCCTTTTTTTATGTTCTTCAGGAGAAAGTCAGTCGTATTTTTCAGTTTTTCCCTCTCTCCCTTTTATCCAACGATTCATATTCGGACTTATTTAGGGACGCAATAAAACTCTCTCTCTCTCTCTCTCTCTCTCTCTCTCTCTCTCTCTCTCTCTCTCTGTCTCTGTCTCTGTGGAGGGATAGAAGGAGAGAAGCAAGAAGGAAATAAAGATGGTGAGAGATGATCTTTTCCTCGATGAATCTCTCTCTCTCTCTCTCTCTCTCTCTCTCTCTCTCTCTCTCTCTCTCTCTCTCTCTCTCTCTCTCTCTCTCTCTCTCTCTCTCTCTCTCTCTCTCTCTCTCTCTCTCTCTCTCTCTCTCTCTCTCCTCTCTCCTTATATTCTCCTTGTCCTCCACTCTCCTCCTCCTCCTCCTCCTCTTCTCGTACCCATCCTTTACCCTCTATTCTTCACCTTCCCTCATCCTCCTCTTCCTCCTTTTCTTCTTACCTCCCTCACATTCCCTCCTCATTCCTCCTCTCTCCTTCTGCTTCATCCCTCCCTCCTTTCCCTAACCCCCTCGTACCCTCCCAGATAAACCCCGCCAGTCCGTCCCGCCAATCAGCCCAGTTCGTGATGCACACCTGATTGGTTGAGGGAAGACGCCTCCACAGATTGCCTCGCTGACGACGATGTGACAAGCTGGGTGACAAGGCCCTCGCTGCGTCCCCCAGTCTGTCTGTATTTATGTATATGCGTATTGGGTGTTGGTATGTAAATGTGTGTGTTTGTTAGAAAAGATTGTTAGGTGTGCCTGATATGTATGTGAGTGTTGGTGTGTGATAATGTAGGTGTGTATATGTGTGTTTGTGTGAGACTGATGGAGGTATTATTGGAGAAATCGTACTACATCATCATTCCGAAGAACAAAGTATCATTTGCTGTAGAGATAAGAGAACGCTCAATGATAAAAGTAGGTCACAAAGAACTAGACGATTGTAATTATGGAGATTGTGGTGTAAACGGCTAAAATTGTGTGTGTGTGTGTGTGTGTGTGTGTGTGTGTGTGTGTGTGTGTGTGTGTGTGTGTGTGTGTGTGTGTGTGTGTGTGTGTTTGTTGATATGACTAGTCGGCTCGTTTTCAGGTATGATTTTTTTCTATCTTTTTGTTTGCCAGTACGCGTGTTGTTAAACGTTGCTTCATTAACACGCATCACGAAGAGAGTAGAGATGAAAACCATGCGAAGATAAGAGTTAAAAAAAAAAGATCAGCGTCGCGCCCAGAACTAATCAAAATAGTGTCTCTTTTAGAAAAAATAGAGGAGAGAAAATTGAATGGTCAGGATATGATGGTGGAAGCTGACAGATGGAGGTGGAGGCTGACTGGTGGGTGGTGAATTATCAGACTTGGAATGTGGAAATTGACTGAGACGTAATTTTTGTAGCGTTTGGTGGGCTGGTGGGAACTGTGGCTTTCTGTGGCAGTTGAGGAAGTATTGCTTGGTTGTGTAGTTGTAACAGATATTAATGTTGACAATTACTTAGTTTTGAATTTGATTTTTCACTGTTTTTTTTCTAAAGGTAATATTTGTGTTGTTTTGTATTACTTTGTTTGCGTATGTGTTTTTTTATTGATTTTTTTCTCTAATCAATTATATATTTTTATTTCTTTTTCCTTCGTTCTTTCCTATTTTTTTCAGTTGGATTTTTTTACTTTCTATAAATGTATTAATGATGTATTTTTTTACATTATTTTATTTGCATTCGTATTTGTTTGTATAGATTTTTTTCTGTTTCCTTTCCACGTTCTTGTTTCTGTTTTCTCTGTTCTTTCCCTCTTTCTTCCTTTACTTGTTTTGTAGAGATAAGTAATTAATTATAAGATGTATCTATTTCAAATGTTGTATATCTTTCTATGGTGTTCAGTCTTACATATAGTTTGCTTTCATATCCACACTGATACGTTCTCATTTCCTGTGTCATTCATAAAGCATCGACATCACTATTCTTTTTTTTTTATTTGTATTTCATCACTATTTTCATTTGTATTTCATCATCATGAACTTTATTACGTCTTAGTTCTCGCCACCCAATGTCACACACGTTATTCCAGTAAATTTGATCATCGTTTAAGGTGATATTATTTCTTTGCTTTGATACAAAACATCTTAGTTATGTTTTTCATTTTTTCACCTGTAAGACTTTTCCTAGTGAGACCAATGATATATTTTTTTACAACAGTTGGGCGGTGCTCGTGATGGAAATAATGTGGTTTAGGAAATGATGAATATTCAAATGTATATCACAACTAAAATTGATAACTTGTCGATTTGAAAATATTTCCTATTGTACTATTTTTGGGGAGCGTCAGTGTCTCTCTCTCTCTCTCTCTCTCTCTCTCTCTCTCTCTCTCTCTCTCTCTCTCTCTCTCTCTCTCTCTCTCTCTCTCTCTCTCTCTCTCTCTCTCTCTCTCTCTCTCTCTGTCTACGTGACTCGTATAATATTGTTCAGTTAATAATACGTGATAAGACTATAAATTTGACAACCTACTGATTTGAGAACAATTTTTACTATATTACCTTCTTAAGAGCGTCAGTATATCGGCCAACTTGTTTTCTCTTATCAAATGGCTGGCTTCCTTCACGCTAATAATTACATTTCTCTTTACCGGAATATACAATCACACACGACGCTGGGAGGGAAAACACCGCGCCACGTAAACAAACGGAAGGGGAAGTGAACAGCTAAGAATTCTTGTGGTTTATTTTTCCTGTGTTTGCGTGTCGTCTGAGGCTGAGGAGAACAGTCCTTGCAGCATCACGTTGTAATCTTCTCTTAACATATTCAAAGCCTCTTCTTATATTTACAAATGGTATTCTGACATAAGATTCCCAAGGTCTCTCTCTCTCTCTCTCTCTCTCTCTCTCTCTCTCTCTCTCTCTCTCTCTCTCTCTCTCTCTCTCTCTCTCTCTTTGACCCAGTGATGTCGCATTATTTGTACACCTTTTTTCTTTTCCCTGGGTGAGTGTCTCGTTCTGCTCATATTCCAACTCTTGTGCCTTTCACTTTTTTTTTTCTCCGCCATCGTGAATGCTTTTGTATCAGATTTAGGTTACACTTGTACCAGTTACGTCAGCCAGTTTTCTTTTCCCGTTCTTTTTTTTTTTTTTTTTTTTTACCTCCATGTTTCTTTCACGCCCGGTACGTTTTATACCCTTACTTTTTTTTTTTTTCTTATCATTTCTCCCTTTGCTCTCTTGCCTTTTCATTCTCTTAGTCCCCATGCGCCGATTCATTGCGCAATCCTCGGACGCTGGACATCCTCTTAGCGTTGAGGACCATTGCCCACCTGCAGGAAGGAGGGTCTGTGCTATGGTTATGCTTGCGAGACAGTAAAGACCCGCGCCCCTGCCTCTCTTCAGCGTCGTAACGGCCTGCAGGGAAGACAACTGCGCGAGAGGTCACCTTCAGACTTGCCTCCTCAGGTATACAGCGATGACGCACAAAGGAGGGCCGTGAGGAGAGTAGCTGAGTGTTAACTGCTCTGATCGGCCTTATTCTCGTTTTTTTATGTGTTTTTATCCCTCATTCTCATCTCACGACTCCTCCTTCTCTTGCCCTAGTGTCCCTCCGGTCCTCTTCTTCCCTCCCCCCCACACACACTTCCCAACTATACACTTTGCTCCTTATATCACATATTTCTTCGTACTTATTCACCTTTCATGCGCCCTTGGCCTTGCATCACTTCCTTCTTCCCTCCTTCCCTCCCTCCCTCCCTCCCTCCTTCCTTCATACTTACCACCTTCTCCCTTTCCCCCCCACTCCGTCTCCCTCTCCGTTTCCACCTGTCTCTGTTCCTGCTCGTGCCCGGCTTCCCCGCACCAACCCACTCTGCCTTTGTTATGCCCCATCACCTTTCGCCTCTCTCGTTGAGTCTGTGGCCGCCTTCTCCTTTATCTCTCTCTCTCTCTCTCTCTCTCTCTCTCTCTCTCTCTCTCTCTCTCTCTCTCTCTCTCTCTCTCTCTCTCTTGCTCGCTCGCTACATTTAAACATTTTGGGCGGATTTTGTCGCTTTTCTCTCCCTCTACGACGTAACTTGATTGTTGAAAATACCCGCACTACACAAAACTTTGTTGGAAATACTCGCGGTGCGCACAACTTTCAGGAGCCCCTCTGGTTGGGCCTACGCCGGGGTCAGCTATTGAAACTTAACTCAGACTAATTACGTCGCCTGGGTGGTTTAATGGACAGCGACATTTGTGTATCTTTTTTTATTCCTTTTTTTTCCCGCTCTTCCAGTTCAATCCCTCATGACTGCACCAGTGTCCAAATAGCCTCCAGTGAAGCCCCAGTGTAGCTCATACGCTGGTCTACGCGTACGCTGGTATGGCATGCAGTTTGTCTCAGTTTGTTGCAGTTTGACATGAATCGGGAGGAAATTTTTTCTCTTACTTTCAGACATTAATATTGATGACTCGATTGTCGATACGTGGTTGAAAGTATATATGCTTATTGATTTGTTCATTCTTATTTATTTGTTTATTATTTCATTTTATTCTTTTCATGTGAGAAGAGCTCTGACCAAAGAAAATACAGATAGTGGTATTATTGATGTTACAGCAGTAAAGATACTTCCGGACTTGAGTTGACGATTCAAACTTACGCTTACGATATGTTGTTGTGAAGTGCTTTTCTTTCTATTTATTTGCTACGAAGGAGAGTGCGCTAGACAGAGGTGTGAAAGGTGTGAGAATTCCCAAAAACCACGAAATATTAGTAAATGTATCATTAAAGAGAGACTCCACTGAAGTTCCTAGTCCCTGAAGAATACAGTTCGTTGTGGCATCATCTCCCGTAGACCACAGGACAGCAGACCATCGGGAACCACCAGCCTCGTACTGGAGAAAATTTTTAAAGTGTTGTAAAATGCAGATGATCGCTCCTTTGTATTCATTTTGAATCCTATTAAGAACTACTAAATATTCCCCCTCTGGCATGGACGTAACTTCGTGAAACACCGAACTTTACTGACAACATATTTTCAGGAGATAAATCCTTAATAATTTTAAAGAATACATGTAATACCTGACGCATTTTAAGTAATATCGTCTTATAGAAAAAGTTGCAGGAAAAATCTTAATCCTATTGAGAGTGAGCGAGGTGAGCCTGGAAAGCGATTCACTTTTACTCGGAGTTCAAAAATCTTGCGGCGGGAAATTGTCACGACTGAACACTTGTTTCTTGTTTCTTGTAATCTTCACTAAGTTGAAAAGACTAAACGAATCTAAAGATAACAGAGGGATTTGCAAATGTCGAGACTATTACTCTCATGCTCTCTCTCTCTCTCTCTCTCTCTCTCTCTCTCTCTCTCTCTCTCTCTCTCTCTCTCTCTCTCTCTCTCTCTCTCTCTCTCTCTCTCTCTCTCTCTCTCTCTCTCTCTCTCTCTCTCTCTCTCTCTCTCTCTCTCTCTCTCTCTCTCTCTCTCTCTCTCTCTCTCTCTCTCTCTCTCTCTCTCTCGTGAAATACAGTGGAATGAAACTGAACAGTAGGTATCCCATAGTTACATTTCACTCTTACTGTGCGTGTTGCCTTTACCAACGCCATCTGTGAGGCTTGAAAGGAACTCCCACACGTTAAGTCATCCAAAGTACCTCCATTAATTTTCACTTCTCAAAACAAAGACTTGAGTGTCGTGTGATGGAATGAGTGACGGAAGGTGTTGTTAATCGGTTGCTCTCGTATCCTTGCCTGGATACATGCTTTTATTAATAATATGAATATCTACACACACACACACACACACACACACACACACACACACACACACACACACACACACACACACACACACACACACACACACACAGTATCAAAACACCCATGGAAATAATCTAGCTAACACGTTTAGAAGCCTTTCGTGTTGTACTTTTTCCCGATCGTTTAGTAAACTCTTTTTTCTTGTGTGTGTGTGTGTGTGTGTGTGTGTGTGTGTGTGTGTGTGTGTGTGTGTGTGTGTGTTTGGATCTAGGCAATCGTAGAAAAGATGTTAATGCGTCGTCCGTCGCGCTCTCTCCCCCTTTTTTACCATGCCTGTCTGACCTTCATGTCCTGCTCCATCCTAAGTAGCACAGCGCGAGGATGAACATAAGTTCCTAGAGAACGAGGAAGAGGCCGGCCAGCCAACTTATGGAACGGTTCAATGGGTCGCTAAATGAATGAGTTTACTTGAACCTGACCTGCCCCAGATTGACTTCCCCTGAGCCATGTCTATCCTGCAGGCTGCCATGGCCGTCGGGGCGCCGGTGTGTCGAGTCATTGCGAGGAGTTCTTGGCGTGACTCATTTCAGCAGAAAGTCAAGTGCCCTTTGCTTGTGCTCCTTTCACTTTCCCCCCAGTGACTGCCACCCTCAGCCTAGCATTTCACACATTCAGCTCAGCAGCTTTTATCCCAGAATCAGCAGCAAACACTCGGCTTAGCAACTTGGTCTATGTTTATTTTCCCTTTCATTCTTTCCCTGACACACCAAACCCCAGAGGGAAGATTTAGGTGACGGCCACATTAGGATTGTTGAGTCACTTGGTTACCCAAACATGATAATAGTCAATATCATCAAAAGTTATGACTCTGCTCGTTTCCACTCATAAAAAAAAACAGCTCCTCCTCTGACGTGGTACACGGTACTGCCATTAGCTCAGCTCTTATGGAGTTGACAGATCACAGGGTTCGATTACGATCGTCTATGAATAAAAGAACCAATAAGCAAAATTAATAATAGAGGTCTTAGGAATATAATCTATTTTTTTCATGTAATATTAAAGCTGCAGCTATTCTACAGCGGTATATGTATAGTTTATACTTTGCCTAGATCCTTTTTTACTATTTTAGTTCAATAATTCATCCTACTGTCATGTTAATGTAATCTTGACACACCTGAACACCACACACACCCACTCACCCCGACACACATATGTCGCTCTCCTCCCGTCCCTTACCACCTCTCAACCACATACATAATTCCACGCCATGACACTTGGCGATTTGTCCACATCCCCGCATCTTCTCTTTCCTTTGTGCGGTGTTCGGAACCAGCAGACTGTGTTAAACCTGGCGGCTACTGAGTGTGGGTGCGCGCGCATGTGTATGTAATTAACGATTAATGAAGACAATTGTGCGTTGCGTCGTGAAGGTTTCCCGGATAATGGCCGACACGGTGCACTTATTCCTAAAATCCCAAAATTTCTTCCTCTCCTAAGTAGGACCGCACAGCCACCCCTCACCTGACATGGAACGAGTGGCGGCAAATTGGTTGGTCCAGACCCTTCCTGTCCTCCCGAAGCTGAGGGGGGGGATGGGAGGATGGAAGAAAAAAGAAAGTGTAACAGGGACCTGGTGAAAAAAATGGCAGGAGAGAGCAGAACGACTTGTATTAGGCAACATGCATCTCATTTTTTGTAAGAATACTGTCAGTTTAATTAAGAAGTTTAGTAATGACCTCGGTAAAAAAATGTGGAACATACCACCTGGAAGTGAGGTGGTGTGGGGTTCCCTGGGCTACACTTCCAAGTGAGGCTCTGATGTCCCCTGCGATATGTGTGGCTCTGACCTGTATTCTGAAATGCTTCTCCCTCCCATCAATACTAATCTCATATGCACTAAGATAAATTGTTTTTTATGGATTTTTTTCGATGATAATGCAGAAAATCACGAATCATTTAGATGTCATGTAAAATTTCACTAATTTGTAGCAAAACCAATTGCAAGCACTAGATAAGAAACCGAAACCTATAAGAATGCTGAGGCTCTTTGCAATGTACGTTCCCTTTTGTAGGTGAAACTGCTGTCGTTGCGTTGAAAATGGCAGCTGTAGTTCTAATGTGATTCTTCGCTTCCAAAAGATGTGTACAAGTACGATATTTTAGAAGAGTGCTATTAGGTGGTTGTGAGAAATAATTACTAAGCAACGGAAGATAGTTCTGTTATTATCATATATGTGGTGCTTACGTGATGCATTTATATCGCGAAATTTCTCATAACACAAATGTTGTTGTGCAATTACTAACAGATGGAACAGCAGGTGTTCTAATGACATATTCCAGTTTTTTTTTCTGACGTAACTGAACATCTGTGTTTACTTTTTATTTTTATTTTTGCATATGTAAGGCTTTCTTTTGTAATATTTGCATATATGTGAGACGAGACCAAGGACAAGCTGTAGATTTTTTTTTTTGTCCATATGAATGGGCCAACAAATATGGATAAAATCTGAGATGATTACAATTTTATTTCTTTTTTCAGTTTTAGAAAGGAAGCTTCCCTCTAAAAAAATGGAAAAAAAAAACGAAGGGCTGGAGAGGAAAAGTTGAGATACTTAATATGGTTATGAGAATGGTTATCATTGATCAGATATTGCCGATTAATGAATTTTCAGCCAATCAGAAGGTAGTTTTGACTTAACCCTGATGAGAAATGGGACAAATATGAATGAATAAAAAAGCAAAGAAATTCTGGCTCCCAGTGAGTGTTGTCTCTCTGTCTCTAGTAAAATAAAACCTAAATATAATGCGTCTTGTGTTGGCTTAGAATCACATTGAGAGATATACTGAATTTTCACAAACTATTGCAGAACATGTAGAATTAAAAGAATTATTTACTTTGGTAAGTGAATGAAATGCAACACATGTATATTTAGAGAGCAGGACGATATTTATGTAAGTGCTAACCAGGTAAATAGTTTTAACATCTTCGATAGAATGCAATAACTACATTCATCAGCTCTCTCTTTATTTATCTTTTTCATATATTAAGCACGAAACAGAAAATCTCATAGAGTAGTGGCTGTTAGTGGCAATATTTCGTTGTGTCAAGATCAATTTCGTAGTTTACATCCCTAGAATTAGGTGTCATCACTGGTGGACAGCATCAGCCTAACAACATACAGCAGATATTCCAGTGTCTGTACCGGTTCATAAAGGATGTGGCAAATCGAGAAGGGGTACAATAACTAGAATTCGTGTCTGTGTTATTATCTAAGCTGTAATGGTTCGTGGACTCAAGAAAGTGGATTGTGCTAGCTTTGAATGGAGGTGAGCTGGAGTTAAGCAGAGAGGAGGTCATGGTGCCAGTGAAGGTGCTATCTCTAGACGGCTGAGGTGTGGAGTCAGAAGGGATTTGAAGTTAAGGTGATAGATATGGTAAAATGCGTTGTTATCGGTGTCGAGGCGTTTGTGTGTGTGTGTGTGTGTGTGTGTGTGTGTGTGTGAGGTAAGGCGGCTATGTGTTATGCTCCTGCCTACACCACCAGCACACCACCACCACCAGGCATACCCTTTTTTGTGTTGTGGCAGAGGTGAGAGGGACCACGACCAGCTCCCACAGGTCATCACAATGCTGAGCCCTGACCCTTAACTGGCGCCGCTGCTACCTTGACTCTTGCCACCACCACCGCAACCACCTTCCACCTTCCACCACCACCACCACCACCATCACCACCACCAGTTTAGTCATAGCAATTATTTTTAAACAACATGACCAATAGCAGTACACTGAAAGCGTTACAATACTACTACTAGTACTACTACTACTACTACTACTACTACTACTACTACTACTACTACTACTACTACTACTACTATACTACTACTACTGCTTCGATCACAAACACTACCATCATCGTCACAACTACAGTCACGTCCACCACCACTACCACCACCACCACCACCACTACCTTTCACTGTGTCCAAGCCATCGTTCCTTCCTCACAATGCTCCTTCCTCTTTCCCTTTTCCCTCTTCCTCGTATTTCCCTCCTTTTCTTTCTTCAAAGCGAGGAAACATCTTTTACTGAAATTCTCTCTCTCTCTCTCTCTCTCTCTCTCTCTCTCTCTCT
This sequence comes from Portunus trituberculatus, assembly GCF_017591435.1. Classification (NCBI taxonomy): domain Eukaryota; kingdom Metazoa; phylum Arthropoda; class Malacostraca; order Decapoda; family Portunidae; genus Portunus; species Portunus trituberculatus. Next base: position 22,061,562 of record NC_059297.1, read on the forward strand.
CTCTCTCTCTCTCTCTCTCTCTCTCTCTCTCTCTCTCTCTCTCTCTCTCTCTCTCTCTCTCTCTCTCTCTCTCTCTCTCTCATTATTTTTGCGCTCTCCTCTCAGAAACCTGTTATCGCTGTCGTATTTTTCTTTTCTCCCTTTCTTTTCTTATATTTTGGTTTGTTTGTTCATCTTCTCCATTTACCTCTCATATATTTTTACCTTCATTAAGCTTTGTAATTGATTTTTACACATAATCTTCGTATTTATTTGTTATTGACTAACCAACATCGCATCCCCTTCACACACACACACACACACACACACACACACACACACACACACACACACACACACACACACACACACACACACACACACACACACACGGTCAGTAGCTCCCCGTAATTCCCAGCTTGAGTGCCACTTAGTCAGCAGTGTCGGGTGTCAGCGCGAGGACAAGAGTTTCTGACTGTCAGCACGAGTCAGCATCCTCTATCAGTATTTTGGCGCGTCTGCAATTGTTGGCATTCCAGTTATTGGGGCTATTAGTGGTGCATTTCGGTAGTACGCGTATTGGTGCCGGGGGGTGGTGGATGGAGTTAGCTGGGTGACTGGCTGGCACTAGGGTCTGCGTGGATGGTTCTGTTCTCTGGGTCTCTGTGGAATTGGTGCCCGAGCGCTTACAATTAGGGGAGTCCTCAGCGTTCGCCTTAGTGGGGCTGTTTGTCACGCTTTTAGTGGTGAAGTTGGTGGTGGTAAAGTTACGTGAGCCTCGCAGTATGCCGTGTGTTTTGTGTGCCGGAGTGAGTGGATGGGTGGACGGGAGTGGTGAAATGTTGTTGGTCTTTATGTTCTTTCTTTGTTTTGTATTCTCTCGTGTTCTGCTTTGTGTTGTTCTGTTGTCATGACTCCTTTGATAAAAAAAAAAAAAGTCAAGTGGCATGTTCGTCCCGAGTTGGAAAGTATTCAGTGTTCCACTACAATCGACGATAAGTAACAGTACTTAGTAATCTCAGAGTTACACCACCTTATCATATATATGTCACCTGTCAGTTAATCGAGCCACCAGCCTTCCCTGTCAGTCAGTGGTTGATATTGTAGCATAAACACTGACACACACATTTTCTCATTTGTCAGCAGTCTGGGTTTTTTTTTTTTCATCCAGTAAATATTCTCACTAGTCAGTGAGCAATCAGAATTCTTTGTCAGTCAACAGTAGTTTTTTTGTTTGTTTTCTAGCATTATCACTGATACACATTCTCTTAAATATGTCAGAAGTCAGCCATCCAGTTTTTTTCGGTACATATCCTCAATAGTCGGCAAACAGTCAGCTTTGCCTCTCATGAGTCAGGAATTAGTGGCAACACTTCTCCATTCTTCTCCCCGCCTTCTTCTCTGCCATCCTGCTGAGCTTCCCTAATGGGAGAGACTCATTACTGGGTTAACTAGCCAATTAAGGCCTGATTAGTTCTTAACAAGGAGGCGTCTTAGCTGCCTTGTTTCTGAACCACTAAGTTAATTTTCTTCTCTCTCGTGTGCGTCAGCGATAGCATAGAAGCAGGAGTAGGGAAAATCACAAGGCCAGGGGAGATTATATGTCTACAGAAGGTATTACGAGTCTATGATGATAAAAAAATAAATTATAGTTTTTTTGGAAGGAAAATAATAATAGAAAATGAATGCAGGTTTGGAGAGGAACATGATAATAAAACAGTTCACTTATGGAAAGGAAAATGGTGATAAATCATTAATGTTTTTTTTAAAGGAATTAATGATAAAAGACTGATACATTTTTTTTTTTTTAAGGAAAATGGTTAAAGATTAGTATTTTTAAAGTAACGCTAAGTATAGGAAACACCGTACGAATTCACACAAGAGTTATGATATTTTGAAAGACAACATATGAGGATTTTCAAGTGTTTTCAAGCATTCGCTTATAAAGTTCAAAAAGACAACTTAGATTTAGATATAGGTTCAAAAGACAAGATCGAACATAATGCTCTTAGAGGAAAACATAGATCAAGAAACAAGTGCAAATTCTCAGAAACGCAACTTAGAGTTAGAAATACAAGATTTTTTCGAGTTTTAGAGTTTTTACACAGAAGTGATGTTTTTGAAAGGACACAAAAGGCTAGACTCTCTCTCTCTCTCTCTCTCTCTCTCTCTCTCTCTCTCTCTCTCTCTCTCTCTCTCTCTCTCTCTCTCTCTCTCTCTCTCTCTCTCTCTCTCTCTCTCTCTCTCTCTCTCTCTCTCTCTCTCTCTCACCGTGTATTCCTCGTGCCGAGAAAAGAGGAGGACAGATCTTTTGGCGTTAAAGGAAATTTCATACCTTTCGAATTTCTTTTCTCTCTCTTTCTTTCACTTCGTTCTTTAATTTCTTCGTCTTTCTTGCAGCTTTTCATCCACGTTCTCCTCCTCCTCTAAATCCTACTCCTTTTTTTCCCATTTTCCCTCGTATTTCTCATTTATTTTTTCTGTCTTCCTTTCTTCTCTTCTTTCTCTTCTTCCTTAATTCCTATATCTCTTATTTTTAAACCCTTCTTTCCCTGCCTCACCTACATTTTATCCTATTAATTTTTCCCTTATTTTCTTACGTAATTCCTTTCAACCTAACACGGGGAAACGGGAAGGGTCGACCACTGACTGTATACAATGGGATGACAACATTAATTTCACAGAGAAAGAGTCGAATAAACTGGATTACTTAGCGTGGAAGGCGGACGATCAGGCTGTGGGGTGTGTTGGTTGAGCTGCGTGGCAAGGAAAGGAAGGGTGTTTATTACTTGGTGTTGCGGTGTCAGGTATGCAAGTAAGTAGGTGAGCGAGGCGGTGTGGATAATGAGAAGAGAGTGTGGGTGTGTCTCGGCCTCATCTTGCTCCCTCGCCTTGTTCAGTATGGAAGAGCAGAGAAGCTATCATCTCCAAGTACGTTGCAGTTAAGGTCTTCTCCTCCTCCTCCTCCTCCTCCTCTTCTTTTCTTCTTCTTCTTCTTCTTCTTCTTCTTCTTCTTCTTCTTCTTCTTCTTCTTTCTTCTTTCTTCTTCTTCTTCTTCTTCTTCTTCTTCTTCTTCTTCTTGGTTTTCCCCATTCTTGTCTTCCGTCCTTATTTTTCGCCAACTTTTTCTTTTCTTCTCTTCTTCTCTCTTCTTCTTCTTCTTCTTCTTCTTCTTCTTCTTCTTCTTCTTCTTCTTCTTCTCTTCTTCTTCTTCTTCTTCTTCTTCTTCTTCTTCTTCTTCTTCTTCTTCTTCTTCTTCTTCTTCTTCTTCTTCTTCTTCTTCTTCTTCTTCTTCTTCTTCTTCTTCTTCTTCTTCTTCTTCTTCTTCTTCTTCTTCTTCTTCTTCTTCTTCTTCTTCTTCTTCTTCTTCTTCTTCTTCTTCTTCTTCTTCTTCTTCTTCTTCTTCTTCTTCTTCTTCTTCTTCTTCTTCTTTCCCCATTCTTGTCTTCCTCCTTATTTTTCGCCATTTCTTCCTTTCTTTCTCTTTCAGTCAAACTTTTTTCCTCCTCCTCCGTCTCCTGCTACTCCTCCTCCTCTTCCTCCTTCTTTTTCCTTCTTCTCCTTCTCTTCTTCCTCCTCCTCCTCCTCGTCTCTGATTTTTACCCGCGAATATTCCCTCTCAATCACTTTTACCTAATTACCTTGCAGTCCATTCACGTGGGCAGATCATCAGGTTCCCGAGGGTCTTATTCATGTAAACTAATACCTTCTTTGAAAGCGTCGCGTTCGAGAGTTTTGGTAAAGATACACTTACCGTGACCGTGTGTGTGTGTGTGTGTGTGTGTGTGTGTGTGTGTGTGTGTGTGTGTGTGTGTATTTCAATTCACACAAAAACAAGCGCTCCAGGAGGCTTTTAAGCGCGTAAACAGAGAATAACTGCTACATAAGCATTCTCTTGTGCTCTGAAAGTAAAAGGAATGTTATTGATACAGAGTTCTTTCAGTCTCTCAGATGGAGCAATATGTGTCCCGTGATGATCTTGAGACTCACAAAGACATCCAGACTAAGTCCAACTGTTTTTTTGTTTTTTTGTTTTTTCCCTCTAGTTTTCGATCTTTGTTTTACTTGTCTTTTGCGCTCTTTGCCTGTATTCTTCATCCATTAAGAAAATAGATAAGCAATATACGAATCGCAGACAATTCCGAAATGTAGTACTTAGCCTTGAAAGAAATGGCGATTCATAGAGAGAGACAGACTCACTCCTTCATTAACCCTTTCAATACTGGGACAGATTTTTACCTTGAGAATTGTGCATGATTATACCATATTATTGACATTAGGAAGGGTCTATGGAAGTCAGAAGATTAATGGCCACAGTCTTCACTATTTTAATCCCCAACATGAGTTTCTGAAGCTGTATAAAATCACCAAATGGTAACCAGAATGAATATGGATATGCGTCATGGTACTTAAGAGGTTAACAAATAAGAGAGAGAGAGAGAGAGAGAGAGAGAGAGAGAGAGAGAGAGAGAGAGAGAGAGAGAGAGAAGCGTGTGAATGAGAAGGTATATCTTGTACTACAGGGAGGCAGGGAGCAGCAGACCATATGGCGATTGCATTCCTAACAGTGACAACTACAGAAAGGAGATTGAAATAGTAGAGAACCAGCAGCAGCAGCAGCAGCAGCAGCACCAGCACCAGCAGCAGCAGCAGCACAGCACGTTGAAACATAAAAGATGAATTCCAGTTAATTAACTTTTCAATAACGAAGAAATTTTTTGCAAGTTTCATAGAGTCGCCAGTTATTGATCACTCAAGAGTTAATAAAAGATGGATTAGGTAGTAATGGACGAGTTGATATGAGATTATTTTTAACGATATATATTGTCGAATTTTATAAGCTTTCGTAAGGGTACCAGGAATAAAATAATCTAATCTCGCTGTGCTGAAAGGATTGAAGATATGTAACAGGTGGAATAAGAAAAAAAAAACTAATTGTGCGGACTACGTGGGTAAGTAGAGCCTCCCCCGTGTGGAGGGTGTGCGTGTGGGTGTGGGAGTGGATGCGATACCGGCTTTGACGTTACTTGTGTGTGTGTGTGTGTGTGTGTGTGTGTGTGTGTGTGTGTGTGTGTGTGTGTGTGTGTGTGTGTGTGTGTGTGTGTGTGTGTGTGTGTGATAGCTGTTGACTGTGGAGTGCTGGGATGTGGGAGTAATTCTCGCATGAGTGTGTTTGTGTGGTTTGCTTAGATTGTGTGAAGGGAGGTGGAGACACTTGAATACATGTGTGTGTGTGTGTGTGTGTGTGTGTGTGTGTGTGTGTGTGTGTGTGTGTGTGTGTGTGTGTGTGTGTGTCTCCTTCCATGTGTCTTCCCCGGCGTCATGCGAACCCTCGTACCCAGCGCCCCTCGTCCCTGCCGTGTATCGTAGGCGTGGGAGACGTGCTCGAGCGGCAGCAGGTGGGCGAGACAGGTAAGCGAAAACAGCAGAATTTGAGAAGAGCACCGGGTCGTGATTAATGGATGTCCAGGTCATCCGTCTCCCCCTATATATATGAATTCCTGTTTGTCAGCCCAGTACGACAAGGAAATTGGTTCCCAGCCAGAAAGGAAGGTACGTAGGCTGCTGCTGCTGCTGCTCCTGGCTCTGGTGCTGTTAGCTATTCGTCTGTCTGTCTCTCTGTGTGTCTGGGTGAGGGACGTTTTGCTAACCAACCCGAGGCAGAAACGAGGGAGGAGAGGAAGGGAGAGGAGGGAAGGACGCGGAGTTAGGCTGGAGGGCTTGAGGGTCGGGGTGAGTAAATATGGATCAAGTGGGAATAGATTTTAACCCATATTTGCTTTACTCCCCCAAGATTTTTGGCGCGTGCTTTTTTTGAAATTCATTAAAAATCATATTGTGTTATTAGTTTAAGCGTTGAATATTTCCCAAATTTCTCGCCTCTTGCGTTACGGTTCGTCATCCTTATGAGACGTGGTTTGCTTGCAGTGCTCGCCTTTAATTAAGACATCTCGGTTCGACTCAAATTTTCCGCGACGTCTTGTTTACGAAGTGCATGTGAGAGTGGAGGTGAGGCGTGCTGGGCTGTGTCACGGAGCTTGCCTAAACTGGGACATACAGACGGAAAAACCTGACAGGGGAGAGAGAGAGAGAGAGAGAGAGAGAGAGAGAGAGAAAATGATTAGGTTAGTGATATTAAAAAAAGATAGAATGTAAATCCCTTTGCCATATATTGCAACCCCACTCGCCTCGTCATGCTACAACGAGTCTGCAAATTAACACTAGTGAATAGTTTCGGGTAACCTTAAACGTAGAATAGACACGGGGGAAACGAGAGAGAGAGAGAGAGAGAGAGAGAGAGAGAGAGAGAGAGAGAGAGAGGATCCAAATCTAAACTTACAAGATAACCTTCAGCAGACAAGTAAAACCCCACCACCTTTATTTCTTTCCTTCTAAGCAGAGCCAAGCACCGCATTCCGTCACCTTTTTACCGCATAAGTAACTGTGTTCCACTTTACTAAACCTGTCTTACATGTATATTAAAAGAAAAGAGAACTCAGCCCCACTAGCATCGCAAACACCTGTAACAACAAACATAGCACGTAGATACAAGCTTGTTTCACTAATCGCTGAGGTCAGGAGAGCCACAGGTGGCTTCCGTTCAAAATCACCTTTCCGTTGGCCCCTGACTCGGCGTAATGGACATCCACCAGGTGAGTCTCGGTACACGGGAACACCTGTAGCAGCACAGCCAGCCATCCAGTCAGCCCTCTTGTGATGTATCTCGGACTGGCTATATTACAAGAGAGAGAGAGAGAGAGAGAGAGAGAGCAAAGTAAGTGTCTGCCAGTTCCTGGAAAGGGCCACGTCATGCAAAGCATTTCGTAACGGTATTACACTTCATGCAAAAACCAAACGGAAAGTTGTATTATTGTTATTTTTGTTGGATCCAAGGTTTTACTGTCACTCCTCACAACCAGATATGGAAGGGATGGTGGTGGTTGTGGTGGTATGGCACGGATGGAAAGGCAGTATTATTATTAGTAGTAGTAGTAGCAGTGTGTGTGTGTGTGTGTGTGTGTGTGTGTGTGTGTGTGTGTGTGTGTGTGTGTGTGTGTGTGTGTGTAACGTTTCGCTTTTGATCTATCTTAACTAAAAAAAAATAAATAAATAAAATATCGAAGTTTGAAAATTATTATTTTCGTAATTTCATCAACAAAAACTAAGGTAAAGCAGAAAGATATTTTCGGTGATATATTAAAAAATGTACCGTCGAGTAGTGATAGTGGTAATGACAGCGATAGTGATTGCTGCTATGGTGTGGTGGGGATGGTGGTGATGGCGGTGATGGTGGCGTTAGCAGCTGTAGCAAAGGCAGTCAGCGTGGCGGGCAAGGTAGCGGTGGCAGTTTATAATAAGCTGTCAGAACAAGGTTACTAAGTTTATGATTTTTTTTATGGTAAGCAAGAAACAAGAAGGTCTCATGTTAATTGGAACGTATTTCGCATTTTGCGGCTTGGCGTGTGTTGGCCTGGCATACCGTGAAGGCCACGACGCTACCATGCGTGGGCGAGTGATCACACACCTCCTTGAGATAAAGGGACTTAATTCCTCGTTACGGTCTCCTCACTGATATCTATATTGTGAAATTATTTGCTTCATCACAACTATTAATCGTGTTCTCAAGATTGTTTCTCCTGTTAATGATGCAGATATCTTGATTTGTAACTAGAATCATAAGAGAAAGTCTTTAGAAACCAATATAATTTCGCATAGACCATTTTGAGAGTGGTGGAGGTGCGGTAGGAAGTGTTTCAGAGTATGATCAAAAGTATTCTGGTGGTAGTGGTAAAAAAGCCAAAACCTCCTAATTCAGTCCAACGTCTCACATTGTCGCGTCTTTGTTATTCCATTCATCGCATGTCCACTGAAATAGCCTTGAAAAATCGTAGAAAGCAGTGGCCTCATTATTATAATTATTGACCTGCCCGCGCGTATGTGCGTGTGTGTATTCGTACCTGGGTGTGTGTGTGTGTGTGTGTGTGTGTGTGTGTGTGTGTGTGTGTGTGTGTGTGTGTGTGTGTGTGTGTGTGTGTGTGTGTGTGTGTCCCCCAAATAAACAAGATATTTTGCCGCCGCGTACCGTTTCGCTAGCCTCCTCCTCCTCCTCCTCCTCCTCCTCCTCCTCCTCCTCCTCCTCCTCCTCCTCCCACAAAGCCACCGCAGCCGCCATCACGTTGCTCATTATCTTTGTTAATGGTTGCTTGGTGTTGCTTGTTTCCGCCACGTGCTCTCTCTCTCTCTCTCTCTCTCTCTCTCTCTCTCTCTCTCTCTCTCTCTCTCTCTCTCTCTCTCTCTCTCTCTCTCTCTCTCTCTCTCTCTCTCTCTCTCTCTCTCTCTCTCTCTCTCTCTCTCTCTCTCTCTCTCTCTCTTTCTGCGAATTCTTTCCCTCCTCTCTCTGGTTCTTCCGGCACGTTGAATCTCTCCCCTCTTCTCCCGTCTTCCCCTTTCCTTTTCTTATCCTTCCTCTCCCTTTCTATTCCAGCTCTCTCTCTCTCTCTCTCTCTCTCTCTCTCTCTCTCTCTCTCTCTCTCTCTCTCTCGCTCTCGCTCTCACTCCTTTCCATAAGCCCGTCAGCATCACGATCATCTCCTCATATTCATTCATGCTTGTGAGACTGGATTGATCCTTCTGTAAGCCTCGGTTTTGCCTGCGTTGCTGTAGTCTGTTTGTCTCTCTGTCTTGTCTGTGTGTTTGGCTGTAGGTTTGGCTCTGCTTTGTTGTTGCTCTGTTGTGTTGTTGCTTTGTTATCCGGTCGCTTTCATTACTAGCTTATCTTCAACTTCTCTCAACAAACAAAACAATTTCCTCTCTCTCTCTCTCTCTCTCTCTCTCTCTCTCTCTCTCTCTCTCTCTCTCTCTCTCTCTCTCTCTCTCTCTCTCTCTCTCTCTCTCTCTCTCTCTCTCTCTCTCTCTCTCTCTCTCTCTCTCTCTCTCTCTCTCTCTCTCTCTCTCTCTCTCTCTCTCTCTCTCTCTCTCTCTCTCTCTCTCTCTCTCTCTCTCTCTCTCTCTCTCTCTCTCTCTCTCTCTCTCTCTCTCTCTCTCTCTCTCTCTCTCTCTCTCTCTCTCTCTCTGGGTGAAAGGAAAGGAGAGTGACGCCCTTATCTTTGCAATGACTTTGGTTTCCCTTTGAGGAGAGGAATGACTTGTGAGAAAAAGTAAATTAATAAATAAGAAAGTACAAATAATTGGAAGACTGGAGGGTAATATTACCATGCCGGAAGGAACGCTAATGAGTAAGCTCAGGTGCAGGTATTAGTTTCTTATTTACTCATTACGTTATTTTGCGGATGAAATTAAAAAGAGTATCGTTGTTGGAAAATATTATATTACGATATTTTGCTATTTTTTATTCTTTTTTATTATACATATTTTTTCACGTACCAGTACATGGAAAAAGATAAATAAAAGTGGTAGAATTTTAGTTGAGGGGACGAAGCCCGTATATTGAGGAAGAGGGGGCAAAAATGAAGGGTGGAAAAAAGAAAACGGGAAAAATCGTGCGCGCCAGCTCTGTGATAAATACAATCTGGCCGAGGCCTGCTGCGTTGTGCGGAGAGATGCGTGTGTGAGGCAGTGACTTGCCTCCGTGGGGGTGAGCGGTGCCACTGCGAGTGATGAGTGGTGATGGCTTTGTAATTAGATCATCTCAGTGCATTACCACACGAATACCAACTTTCTTTTTAGTGTGTGTGTGTGTGTGTGTGTGTGTGTGTGTGTGCGTGCGTGCGTGCGTGCGTGCGTGCGTGCTTATGATGTTTTCTTACGTCCCTGTCTCCCCTTTCTGCTTGTTTGCCTACTGTCTTTCTTCTGTCAAAAGTATACGAGTGTAAGTAAAGTAAGCAAATATTTATCCCATTACATAACAAACATTGAAATTAATTGCAATGTGTACATTTATTCACTGGCTCAGTATGTCAAGCCGAAGCTTCTCCACAAACATTTTCTTTCTTTCTTTCTTTCTTTCTTTTTACTTTTGTTTTAAGGTTGTAAAGCGAACTTAACCCAATACTAAGAAAATATCAATAACTTGGAATAATGAAATAGTAAACACAATAATAATAACGATATACCGATAGCATAGATTGTTGGTAGCAATGAATATTGAATAAATATGTAAATAAATTACTCTTATATTGCAATAATCTTTAATACTTCATAAACTTTTATTATTTTTCAACATAAATTGGTGTTTTTCTTGTTGATTTTTTTGTAAGTTGAGACAAATTGCCACTGTTATTCATTTCTAGTGGCAGATAATTCCAAAGTTGAGGTCCAGTACGAAACACACTGTTCCTAAAACGTGTTGTTCTGAATTGAGAAGAAGTAAGTTTTAAATTGTTTCTGCGAGTGTTGTGTGATTGACGTGTTTGCACCATTTGCAAAGGTTGAGTTCCTTGTAACTGTAGGTAAACAGTAATAGAAATCATTTATGAATATTTTCGAAATTAAGAAATATTTTGTTTAGAAATTACATTGTGTGCAGAATCGAATTTATTCATAAAGAGAATACACTCAAATTTCTCTTCTTGAGTTATCTGCATTATTTAAGGGAAGGAGGACCATATGCACGCTGGTGTTGATGCGCTATGTATTAAATAAGAATAACGGAGTCTAATTTATGGTGACAAGAGCCTCGGGAGTAAGGTTGTTATATGTAAAATACCAAGCATCGTAGGTCATTTAGTTGCGACAGAGCTGATTTGACATTTCCGATTCATATTTTCACCTATAAAACATGAGGTAAATTGCGGAATAGCTGATTCAGTTGAATGTCTCGATCTAAAACCATGCTGACAATCAATGGTTATTATTAAGACCAGTACAATTTGCTACGTCTGACCAATTAGTTTTGAAAAAAAAATATATATATATATATATATATATATATATATATATATATATATATATATATATATATATATATATATATCCCTGCTTTCTTTTGCTGCCTGTGTTTTTCCCCTCTCTGTCAGCTTGTTTGCCTGTTTACCTGTCTTTCTGTTTTCTTGCCGACCTTTGCCACAAAAGAAACCGCTTTTCCACCTGCTTGCCGTCGCTCAACAAGCCAGCAGCGACCTGTAGCTAGTTCCCATCTCCGTGGTGACTCCTTCCAGCCAGTAAAGACCCAAGGTTGTGACGCTGGCGGTGGAACTATTAGAGGCTGAACAATAGACGCTCCACAATGACCTGGAGAGGTATAGCTGAGATGACGGGGACCGAAGATTGTATTATCGTACACTGACAACCATCCCGTTGACAAAGACATGGGAAGACTGCCCTGGTTAACTAAGGAAACCCAACACACCTCGTCTCTTCCAGGTCATTATAGAAGAAGCCACACCACCACCACTACTGCCATCACCACCAATAGCAATACCACTTTTGGGTTTGATGGCTGATGGAGCTAAGGAGCGAAGTGGAGGAAAGGTTATGGAGGAATGGATACGGGATTTGGCATGGGCGAGGCCTGGAAAAGAAAAAATGGGCTGGAAAGGGGTGCTGGGATGACGCAGTTGTGAGTTTTGGGTGGTGTTGTGGGTGGGGAGGTGGGTGGGTGCGGCACTTGGGGAGGATAAAGGGGTCAGTGTTCACATTCCGGTTTTATAAATGTGTGTTTGACTTTTCCGACGCGACGACCAGTTTGTAGTTGTTTGATGTTTTGTAGACGTTGTTTGGATAAGTTTGTGTTTGCTGTTCTCTCTATGTATGTATGTATGTGTATGTGTCCGCCCGTCCGTCCAGTGTGTGTGTGTGTGTGTGTGTGTGTGTGTGTGTGTGTGTGTGTGTGTGTGTGTGTGTGTGTGTGTGTGTGTGTGTGTGTGTGTGTGTGTGTGTGTTGGAACGGAGGGAGGGTTGGGACACAAATATGTATTCATGAAAGTGTGTCTGTGTGTGTGTGTGTGTGTGTGTGTGTGTGTGTGTGTGTGTGTGTGTGTGTGTGTGTGTGTGTGTGTGTAGAACCAATTCGTCGATCGCTCGCTCGGAAAAGAAAAAAAACAGCAATCGGTTCTGCCAAATTCCTTGTGTCTTGGACTTTCACTTTCTCTTCCCAGCCCACCATGTCCCTCTCCCTCCATCCCTCGCTCCCTCTCTCCCTTCCTACCTCACCTTCCTCTTCTCTCTGTTCTTCCTCTCCTCACTTCAATCCTTTCTCTGTCGCCTTTCGTTCTTCTTTTCTTCATGACTCCTATCCTATGTTTTTCTTTTTACCTCTCTCTCTCTCTCTCTCTCTCTCTCTCTCTCTCTCTCTCTCTCTCTCTCTCTCTCTCTCTCTCTCTCTCTCTCTCTCTCTCTCTCTCTCTCTCTCTCTCTCTCTCTCTCTCTCTCACATCCATCATTCCCTTGTTCCAATCCTTTTTCCTTCTCTTCTCTTCCGTTCATCCAATCCCTCTTACACCATCCCCGCTTCCCTTCCCTTCTCTTTCTTTCATCCCTCGTATGTCACCTTCCCTCTTATTCCTCATTTTTATCGTTCGCTATCCCTCTTTTTTCATCCCTTTCCTTTATATCTTCACTAGCCAACTGGAGGCATTTTGTCCTGTTTTTTTTTTTTTTTTATACCATGTGGGCTTTTCACGGGAATTTATGGGCTAAAGGGGATACTTATTAAGGGTACCTCCTATTTCAAAGCCCACCCGCTAGGAAACCGTTGCCCCGAGTGAGGAAGCCCAACCCACACTGAGACCGTAGACAGGATTCGAACCCGTGCGCTTGGAGACCTCTCGGATCCCAAAGCACGCACGGATCCACTGTACCACGGCGGCCCTGTTTTGTCGATTTCCGTTGTTTAATGATCGTGCGCGTTATTCAAGAGCTCCGCGTAAATTGGAGAGTAAAGAAAAACTATGTGCATTGGAAGAAGGATCCTTTAGTGAGTAGTTGCGGGATTTTACAAGGCCTTGAGTGGTTGAGGGTGGTGGGACAGTGAAGGCAGTGAAGGAGAGGCTGTCAAGAATGGGTGTATGTGTTGTCAGTGTTTGTATGGTCTTCTCTTGGTTTTGTTTTCGGTTTGTGTGCCTCTTTGTGCTGTCTCTATCTCTTCTTGTCTGCCTCTTTGCGCTCTCTCTCTCTCTCTCTCTCTCTCTCTCTCTCTCTCTCTCTCTCTCTCTCTCTCTCTCTCTCTCTCTCTCTCTCTCTCTCTCTCTCTCTCTCTCTCTCTCTCTCTCTCTCTCTCTGTAAGCATTCCATTATACTGTGATGCTGTTGGATATCAAAGGATGACAGTGTAGCTGATTTTTTTTTCCGTATTGACAGCTACCGGTTCGGAAAACATATTTTTATGCATCACTTGTCCCTTCGGTATTTCCAGCCGCATCCATTTGAACGGTGGGTCGGGCTGGATGTTTCGAATTTATCCAGATTTCTTTTCTATATCATAACACGGTAAGCTTGCCCAGTGATAAGTTTTAACCATTTCACTTTTTTCGCCCCTTTTTACCGTATCAATATTAATTCTTTCACTGCCACTTAAAGCAATTAGAGAAGCAGGAGCATTGCGTGGAATTTCTATAAGCAAGTGGCTGTAGAACAAGTAAAGACGTCTCAGTGATTGGTTATCATGGGAAAGGTGTATACCAAGTGGTAGGTAAAGGGTTAAGAGGCTGTTTCATAGATTATTGAGGATATGTGTTAAAATCTGAGTTTGTATAGAGTAGTAATATAGAGTAGCAACAGCTTGTAACATTTTCACTATTTTTCCAGTTTCTCACTCAAAAGCGGTATAAATGTTGAAGTTTTTGTATTGTTGTCTCTTAAAATAGTTTAGGGTTCTTGGAAAAGATATAATGGATACTTGTGAGAATTCTGGAGTTTGTTCAGTAATTACTAACACAAAAGAGAACACTGTCTTTTGTAAGGGAATCATATCGCAAAAAATCGATGGAGCTCCAAGGGAATTGATTAACTCGACCGTGTTCTGTTCCGGTTTACATTGTACCTCTTTGAGACAACGCTTTCACTGCATAGATTTTTTTTTTTTTTTGTTTCCAATAATTATATGAAACTTTTCAGTGTATATATACTACTACTAGGTTTATTATGCCTTAAAAGACACAATCCATTTATTTTTTTCTTATATCTCAGTGTGACCATGCAATCTAATTTTTTTTTTCTGTCCTGAATGTTAACGAAGGATGATCATAGCTGCAAAAGTGTTAAATGTCAAGTGTGTGACTTTCTGACATTATGGATACTTGTGAATACACACACACACACACACACACACACACACACACACACACACACACACACACACACACATCGCAGAAACTCTCCCGGCGAGGTTAAGCGAAAGTGAACGTGGTTTTATTCTCCCTGATAATCTAATCATTTAATCTTTTGACTGTTATTTGGTTCGTCTGAATGACTGATCACTCTGAAATATCTTTACTTGTTCTATAGCCACCTCAATTCTTTAACCCCTTCAGTAGCATGACGCGTTTTCATATTTATTGTGCTTACCATGTAGCGATTTTATGCAGGTTCAGGTACTTATGCTGACATTAAAATAGTGAAGAGTCAGGTCATTAATCTTCCGACCTCTATAATAGAAATAGAATCGTCAAATCGTATCGAAAACTCATGATAAAAATGCGTCCCCATAGAGAAGCGGTTAACCTCGGTAGAAATTACTAAATCTAATCCATAAATCCACTTCATTCTTGCAGACGCTTATAAAAATATCACCCATGTCATCCATTACTTCTGGTGTTGTTAATTGTTTCCTAGCGTTGCAAGTGGAAACTAATGCTGTGGAGGTGGTGGTGACGCAAAGGCTGTAGCTGGTGACGGAGGTAATATTGATGCTGGCAGACGGAGTGTAGGCGGTAGTGATGTAAGGTATTGGTGGTGACCGGCAGGGTGTAGGTAGGGTTGGAAAAGGTGTACACGATGTCGCTGGTAGTAGAGATGGCGATGGTGGAGGCGTAAAGGGCGACGATGGGAGTGTATGTGTGTGTGTGTGTGTGTGTGTGTGTGTGTGTGTGTGTGTGTGTGTGTGTGTGTGTGTGTGTTTGGTGACCCAGGCGGTGCTGGAATTAGGGTACACGGTGTCATGGATTGTGTACTTTGGGACAGTTGTGGTGCAGTCAGTGGTGTGTGTGTGTGTGTGTGTGTGTGTGTGTGTGTGTGTGTGTATGAGTGTGTGTTTGCGTCAGTGGTGTTAATTGCTATACGAACAGGTGTCAAAGAAAATTAATATGCAGGTTAATATTGTAAGAGTTATGAATAGAACTCCTAGTATAAATTAATCATGTTCAAGAGAAATTGTATTTTTTTATGAAATGGCAAAATGACTAGCGGCTGTTGTCTCTTTCCCCTACAAAAAATATATAAATTTCAAACGAGAAAAATTTCACACCACGCCTCTGACAAAAACAAATAGATTAAACTTTTCAGTGCGAGGTGTAGTAACAATTCACAGCACTAAGAGCATGAAAAAATGTGTAAAATGACAAGAATATGTATCGAAAGAATACTTTTTTAGGGGGAAGGCTTTAACTAGAATCATATTTAGCGCTGGCTGTTAAACAAATTGAATAAATACCTCGAGACTAATTTGTGAATAGAGTTGTGTCAAGTACATGTGAAATTACTAAACTTACCGTAAAAGCAAAGAACAATTATATAAAGAATAAAGCTACCGGAATCTAACCAAAGTAATGCATAGATTAAATTGTAGAAATAAAAAAAAAGTGCGATTCGTTTGTGATTAAGGAAGGACGTGCCAGATGACTAAACCTCCTCACCAAAGATGTGAGAGAGAATGATAAATTTTCCGTTATCTACCTAATGAAATACTTGAGATGGCTGTAAGAGTAAACATAAATCTGAGTCGTTTGTGATTAAGGAAATAATTGTACTGAGTAAAGGCCAATGATTAAGTCTCCCGTAAAACCAAAGAGGAGAGTGTATTTCAGGAGATGGTGGTGTCGCGCACGTCTGGCTGTTCATATCCGCAACAGAACGGTACAGGAAACAGCGTTCAGCCTTCGCTCTTTCCCACCAATCACCCGTTCCTTTGACAGACGCTGAGTGGCCCGGAATCTTGCCCATTACACCAGAATATTTCAAGGGGGCTTTTGTGCGAGGAAAAGTGCAGTGGGAAGCTTATAATGTGGAGGCGGAGACCTAAGAGACAGGTTTCTGCGTCGATAACACGGTTTTCAGCTTCACTGGGACAAGATGGTGTAATGGGTAGGGTTACTGGTGCTATTGGTGATGAAGGAGGAAGGTGTGTGTGTGTGTGTGTGTGTGTGTGTGTGTGTGTGTGTGTGTGTGTGAGAGAGAGAGAGAGAGAGAGAGAGAGAGAGATCGGCGGGTGGGATCAAGGGTGGGGCAGTATATGTGTGTGCGTGACGCAGGCAACACTATATAGTGGAAACCGTGGCGAGAATAAGGTAGTTACTGCTGGTCATTACCTGTCCGTCAAAGTTATTCTCTTTCTTAGGGCATTTCCTCCCCGTAGCAACCACGCCCTTCCTGCACGCCGCCTACACGCCATTGGTATACTCTTTTGCCACACACACAACACACACACACACACACACACACACACACACACACACACACACACACACACACACACACACACACACACACACACACACACACACACACACTCGGTTCTGTTTTGGTCCGGTAATCTCTTGCTCCCTCCCTCGTTTTTTATCCTTATCTCGCGTTCTTTCACTCCGTCTGAATACGCGGCCTTCCTCTTAATCTGTAGAATTGGCTTTTTCATCGTCACTCATCAGCTGAAGATAAGAGAAGGCCACATATTTCGTGATTTAAGAGAGAGAGAGAGAGAGAGAGAGAGAGAGAGAGAGAGAGAGAGAGCTTCTCCTCTTCCACTAGGTATGAGAAAAGTTGCATCATCGATTCGTAATTAAAGGCTCATCGCAGATCCAGCCTCAGGCCCTACAAGCCTCACGTTTTCTTGTGTTTGCAAAGTTTCTGGGTAATGTTTCTCATGTCCTGGTTCCCTCAGTAAGAGTCCCAAGCCATTGACGCCCGCACACACATATCCGACCTTGCGTGGTTCCGGCGAGAGGGTGAGAATGGAGGCCCAAAGTATATCGCGGCGACCCCTTTGTCCTCCTGGGCTGGTTGTGTCGTCCTATAGGCTGTGTCAACACGAAGCGGCATTATTGAAGGAGAGACGCGGCGGAAGAGAAAGGGGCGAGGCGGGCGGGCGGGTATTCTTCGTGTGTCACCCTGCTGGCCCTGAGAGGCGCGGGTGTGGCGGAAGTGAATGCTGAGGGAAGTTTTGAATGGGTACTCTTCTACATCTGGTGAGAGAGATAGAAGCAGGGAGGGACGGACACAGATAGATATGGAAGATACCCAACACGAAAATCAAATATCCCACGAAGCGATGTTGCCGCGGAAATCTAACCGTTGATGGTGACGGGGAAGAAACACAAAGGAACACAGTGAAGAATTGAATAGCAGTAGTATCCCTTTTTTGTATATTTTTGAGGACTGCACATTAGCTAATAGTATACGAGAAATAGGACAAGGACTGAGAGAAATGGGATGGCGTAGGTGGTGATGGTGGTGGTGATGGTTTGTTTCTTACAGTTTATATGGACACCAAATTATCCTTCAAAACCAAACAATGAAAGTACAGAAGCAGAGGAGTTTTGAGCAAAAAATAAAACGTAAGTAAACAAATAATGATGAAAATAATAATGATAATGAAAATTCAGGTGGCAGGCATACCAGCACCACATTTCTGCGCCTCCGGAAAAATAATTTAGTAATTCCTAGGAGGATGAGCGTCATGAATCCAACAAAAATGTGAACTCTGGAAGTTACACAGAAGTTTGAAGAAATGTTTTTAGATGTTTTGTTTTGCTACACACATAAGCGTCTCTCTCTCTCTCTCTCTCTCTCTCTCTCTCTCTCTCTCTCTCTCTCTCTCTCTCTCTCTCTCTCTCTCTCTCTCTCTCTCTCTCTCTCTCTCTCTCTCTCTCTCTCTCTCTCTCTCTCTCTCTCTCTCTCTCTCTCTCTATCTATCTATCTATCTATCTATCTATCTTATTTTGCTTTATCTGCGTCTTCTACTTTTCTCTTGTCTATGTCTATTCTTATCCCCACATCCATATATACCCTTTCAGAGGGCGAGAGAGAAACGTAGTTATCCATATTAAGATAAACTCGTATTTTACCTTTTATTTTGTCCCAGGACACCCAAGACCCAACACACTGGCCAGCTAGACAACATTCCTTACCTTCTGGATTTCTCGGCAGACCTTGAACTAACTTCTTTTTATATCACATCATCACCAACTGAGGATAGACATTCAGCTAGCTAGTGGTGGTGGTGGTGATAGTGTTGGTGGAGCGGCTTAGCTTCCAAGTGTAATGGTATTTTTAAGGATTGGAAAATCCAGCGCCATCAGCATCGTCTGTCGAAGATTCGTCATCATCATCCCCTCATTAGGTTACCTGGATCCGCCGCAAGGAGTCAAGTGTCTGTGTGGAGGAGACGTGGAGGTTGATGTGAGGTGGATGGGGCAAGGGCGTGGATGTGTGGCGGGAGGGGGCTAGGGTGTGGGTGTGTGGTTGATGTGACAAGAGAGTTGGAGTGTAATGGTGGGGGATGGTGAATGTGGATATGTGGGTAACCGTGTGTGTGTGTGTGTGTGTGTGTGTGTGTGTGTGTGTGTGTGTGTGTGTGTGTGTGTGTGTGTGTTTCACTGTTTGATCTGCTGCAGTCTCTGACGAGACAGCCAGACGTTACCCTACGGAACGAGCTCAGAGCTCATTATTTCCGATCTTCGGATAGGCCTGAGACCTCCTGTGTGTGAGAGGATAAAGGTGTTGTAGATGTGGATTGGAGAGACGGGGATCAGGTTATTTTGTTCAGCTGTCATTTTCAAAATTTTATCATGTTTGTCATCACAAGAGAAAAAATGTTCAGTGATGTATGGATAAATTCCAGCTTGCTTCTTGCGGTGACCGGAGCGTGCTTTGTACTGATTGATAATACGAAACTATGCATTACTTTTCCATTATCATCGTTCGAACTGACAGGATATTGTCCGAAAAGTTAGCGTTTTTATTTTGTTCCTAGTACGTAAGCCAACCTAGGAAAAGAAAGCGGCCTTCAAAGCTATATTGATACGTGGGACTCTTGTGAACCTGAAGAAGTATTCAAAGTATTACAATAACCTCGCCTTCAAGACACCCTTGCATACATAACTAATGCCTTGAGGTTGGCTCTGTACTGTAAATGAATATTGTATCTAAAATTTCAACTAGATATACATCCGTTATAGTGAATCTCATAGTGTTACTACTCTTAATTGGTTAGTCAGTCTGATACCGAACAGGGAGACCAGCGTGACTGTACCTTGTGATTATGCACTGTTTGTATTTTTTTTTTCCACATTGAGTTTCAAACTGTCAGGCAGACGTGGCACGGCGCGTGATCCTCATCTAGTTGGGTTCGACATAAATCACTAAGGGAGAGCCGCGGCGTCCTGTCACTCCATAAATCATACACAGTTTGCATGTATGAAGAGCAAACCGGACTAATTAAGCTTTACACACACACACACACACACACACACACACACACACACACACACACACACACACACACACACACACACACACACACACACACACACACACACACACACACACACACACACACACACACACACACACAATCAAATAAATAAATAAACAAACTCTCAGGTGAATTAATGAATCGTTATGACATATCTCAATGATTAGTCATATAATACGAAAGGCAATTATACTCATCATTAGGCTAACCCATCGCTGGTGCGGGGTCAGGTCACTTGTATGGAGCTCACGGAAGGTCACGAGAAAGCACTAGTGAGAGTGAGTGTTTAGTCAGTCGTGGGATTAGCGACGTGGAACTGTGTATCTTTCTTCCTTCTGCCCAAGCCAACATCATCATTTGTTCATAAATAAGTGATAAATACCAATTGTAAATGGCATTGTGCTCTTAAGAAAAGTTTATTGTGAGGACTCTTAGTGAAGGTTACTGGTCTGTACTCGCAATCATCTAGATATTAAATTTTAAGAGGCTGTAGTGGAAGCTAGGTGTTTTTTTTTCTTTGAAGAGCGCTTTCATGATTCTAATGATGCGTTTCAACAAAGATTTTCTTCCATCAATAGCAAAACATCTACGAAAAGCCGAAACAGTTTGTATGAGAAAATACGTGTCTCGGTCACTCACTCAGTTCGAGGTAATCGTAGTGATGCTTTAACATTCCAACACCGCCACCACCACCATTACCACCAGCTACACTCTCGAGCAGGCTTTTCCAGTAAACGTCAGCGTGCAGTTATTAATAGCACACGTTCTTCATCCCTCAAAAGAGTATCAAGACACCTCACGAGCTATATTGGTTCACTTTTTTTAGAATCTCCTAATTATCTTTACGGGAGCGGCATATTGAGTAGGTATTCTTCATATTTCATTCTCAGCCAACTCTTTAACACGTAAAACAAAAATAAATAACCAGCGTAAAATCGATCCTAGGTATTTTATGAATGAAGTTACTTGCTTACTGAAACATGAATAATGAAGCACGTAACTTGTTGTCTGATGGAATAGTCGTCTACTAAACAATAACCTCGTAATATTTATCCCTTTTGATGGCAGGATGACGGGTATTGCAGTAATTTTCCAAAGTATTACTAAACAAAGAAATCTAGGCACTTTAAGACTTCAGAACAATAGAATAGGTGGATTGTACTGGAAGAAGTGAAAATGTGCCTGTGTCAGAGAGAGAGAGAGAGAGAGAGAGAGAGAGAGTTGCAGTGAAAACATAATAAGATTGACAGTGAAAGCCGTGTATGGAGATGACAATGAAGTAGCGGTAGTGAGAGAGAGAGAGTTGATGAAGATGATGGTGGAGTGGGTGGACGATAGAGCGTGATGATGGAGAGAGAGGGAGGAAGAAAGAGGGTCAGTGGAAGCGAAGGATGATGATGGGACGCAGTGCTGGTGAAGAGGATAAATGGAGGCGAGGGATGATGGCAGGTGGAGAGAGATGATGATGAAGATGCCAGTGCGGGGGCGAGGAGCATACAAAAAATATAGTGGTAGAGGTGTTGGTAACGGAGAAAAGGAAGAGAAGATAGTAATAATAGTGGAGATGGTGGTAGTAACATGAAAGAGTGGAGATAGTGATGGTAGGAGATCAAGACAATGTTGATACAAGTAGTAGTGGTTCCAGCAATGATAGTGAAGGAGTGGGGTTGTTTGGAGGGAAATACAAAGAAATGGAACAGAACAGAAATAAAGAATAGAAATAAGGATTAAATTAAATGAATCACAATCTCTCTCTCTCTCTCTCTCTCTCTCTCTCTCTCTCTCTCTCTCTCTCTCTCTCTCTCTCTCTCTCTCTCTCTCTCTCTCTCTCTCTCTCTCTCTCTCTCTCTCTCTCTCTCTCTCTCTCTCTCTCTCTCTCTCTCTCTCTCTCTCTCTGTTTGGTATTAATTAAAGGTCTCGAATATAAAGATTGGGTTGTTTTTTTCTTTTCCCCTGATAACAAATGAAAGTTTGTCTATCTGGGTAAAAAACTCATTAACAAACAACTCTGTCGTGGAAACAGGTACAGGGGAGTTGTTAGTCTTGACTTTGAAGTTAATGATGTCATTTAAGCTCTGACATTTATTTACTTTTTCTTCACTTTTTTCTTCTAGAGAGAAAGAGAGAGAGAGAGGAAATGAGTACGTATGAAAAAGGAAAAAATAATGATTGAAAACTTTTGTAATATCCGTGTGTTTATAGAAATGGTGGTGATACTCCGACATTTTTTTTTATTTATATTTATACCAGTGGGCTTTTCACGGGAATTTCTGGGCTAAAGGAGGAAGCCCAACCTACTACACTTCGACTTGAACTACCGTGCTTATAAGTCTAGTCACATGCGGTCCTTTCTTCATCCTCATTGTCTTTAGCGTAATCTTGAGTCATCTAATGCCTTGGAAACTCGTACTGGTCTTATAAGCATTATCATCAAGGGGTGAATAGATGATCAGTAACATTATCATTGATGTTTTTTCTTTATAATCTTAATTCCTCAAGTTTGCTAATAGTTTGAGATCAGTTGGATTATCATTGTTGTTTTTGTCCCGTATTATTGGATCTTCATGTAGGTACGAATATGCTAAGAATCAATCAGCAATTACCTAACCTAAAGTAACTTATCCTACGTTAATGTTATCAAAGAACACACTGCTTGATCAACTTTTTGTGCGTGGAAAGCTGCCGCACTTATTAAGAACCTCACAGGGGATGATTGTGAGTTGGGGGCAAAAAAGGAGTGTACGTGATAACTTGAACCTTAAGATTGAGAGAAGTGAATGCAGCGGTTTAAGACTACTGACCAGAGAGAGAGAGAGGTGATGGATGTGGTGAACCGAGGAAGCGACTGCCGTGGTTTTGGTTGCGGTGGCAGTGAATAGGAGTTGGCTGGTGGTTGTGAAAAAGATGCACGTGTCTTTATCTTATGTAAGGAAGGTGAAGGTGGTAGTGACGCGGCCGAGAGAGAATTGAGTGACTGGCATTTTTGGCATCCTCCCTAGCGCGCGCGCACACACACACACACACACACACACACACACACACACACACACACACACACACACACACCGCGTAGTGTAGTGGTTAGTACACTCGACTCACAATCGAGAGGGCTGGGTTCGAGTCCGGGGCGGCGAGGCAAATGGGCAAGCCTCTTAATGTGTGGCCCCTGTTCACCTAGCAGTAAATAGGTACGGGATGTAACTGGATGGGTTGTGGTCTCTCTTTCCCGGTATGTGGAGTGTGTTATGTGGTCTCAGTCCTACCCGAAGATCGGTCTATGAGCTCTGAGCTCGCTCCGTAATGGGGAAGACTGGCTGGGTGACCAGCAGGCGACCGAGGTGAATTACAATGGGGTTTAAGTAGAGGGATGCCAATAAAAAGGAGTGGGAGTGGGTCGGCTGTTTCCTCCTCCTCCTCCTCCTCCTCCTCCTCCTCCTCCTCCTCCTCCTCGTTCTTCTGAAGCCACAAAGAATACCAGATATTGACATTTTGGATTGAGGTGATGTGTGGGAGGGAGTGGGGGAGGAAGATGTGGTGGTGGAGGTGGTGATGGTGGTGGTTCAGGTGTTTGAGTCTGGTGGTAGTGGAGATGGTAGTGAAGATATTAGGAAAAGAGTATACGCTCCCCTTTACAGAACATATGGTTGAGCAGTATTGTGAAACTGTGCACGGTGTATTGAATATAACTAAAGTTTGAGAGGATCAGAGGTGAGTCGTCAAGGTTAATGAATGTAGGAAGGAAGGACACAATGCACATCATCTCTTTCCCGTCTGTTGATTGGCCATTTTACTTTATTATTACTTTTTTATTGTTATTCTTATTTGTTTGTTTTTTCATTGTAGGTTTTTTTTTTTTTCCTTGTTTCTTCTCTTTCACACACTAAAAATTCATTCTCTCATGTTTGATTACAAAAATTATTCTTGCAAGTTTGATCTGTCACTGTCTAATTTTTTGTGTAATGATAACCCTTAAAAAGGAATTATGGACGAACAGACACAGTGACACGTTATCCAACTTGTTAAGTCTCTGAGCACATGTTCGAATGAAGGACCTGCATATGATATTAAAAAAGATTAATCCGATTTGAAAAAAAAAAAAAAGAGACGTTCATACAAAAATGTGGCCGCATCCTTTCAAATGGCAAGACTTTGTTAGTGGTTGTAGAGAGGTATCAGTTTCAGGATGGATCCACTTTTTCAAAGCACCGTGTTCCTGAAAAGGCTTTAAGATATCATGAGAATTTATTAGCTTTTATCACTCAAGCCTAGACTAACAATAACAACAACAACAACAAATGATAATAATGATAAAAAAATATTACAAGAGCTTCATTGCAGGTTTAAGTCACGAAAGAGCACTGCCTGAAAACTATTACCCAAAACGTGATAAGTGTCCTGATGATATGGAAACCTTGCCAAACTTTTAAATAATCCTTACCCTAAAAAAAAAAAAATACACACACACCCTCTAAAATCCAGCCATGCCTTAAATGTAACACTCACCACCCATGTCTTAGCGTGACTACCACAATACGAAACACGCGGAGTAAAAATGAAATAGAATAGGCGATGAAGAACAACAACAATAGCGAGAGGAAGAAAGGAAGCAGGAAAGGGGAAAAGAATCATAATAACGGCGGTGATAGAAGAGGTGGAAATGGAATAGGTGGAAAGGAAGGCCCCACGCTACGATACCATTCCTCTCCGGACAAGTGTGGCGTAAGGAGGGACTTGGCCAGGCTTCAGGATGTGCAGGAAGGAGAGAAGGAGAGGAGGCAGGAAGGAAGAAGGAGGGAGGGAGGGAAGAGGTCACACGAGGGGCGAGAGAGGTGATCCTAGAGAGAGAGAGAGAGGGGGGGGGCGATCTAGGGCTAGAAAGGGAAGGAAGAATTGGGAAGAACTGCAGAAGGGGAGGAGGAGGAGGAGGAGGAGGAGGAGGAGGAGGAGGAGGAGGAGGAGGAGGAGGAGGAGGAGAGACTGCACAATCAACAGAAGCCCCGTAAAGCGAGACATAATGGGCAAGCGTTGTTATCCCTCCCACGGCCTCTCTCTCTCTCTCTCTCTCTCTCTCTCTCTCTCTCTCTCTCTGGCAGAAACAGGGATGAAAGGACAGTGCGTGGGCGGCAAGACATTGGAGGTGAACAGGAGGAGGAGAAGGAGGAGGTGTGGCTGAGTCAGATCCTGGAGGCTGAAACTTGGCAGAGGGATTGTCCGATCGGCAGCGAAGACGAGAGAGAGAGAGAGAGAGAGAGAGAGAGAGAGAGAGAGAAGTTTGGCCCCTTTCCTCCTTTTCCACCTTCTGACCTCCGTACGTCGTTGCCCAATCCTCCTCCTCCTCCTCCTCCTCCTCCTCCTCCTCCTCCTCCTCCTCCTCCTCCTCCTCCTCCTCCTCCTCCTCGTCGTCGTCGTCGTCCGCCTCAGCCTCGTTACCCTGTATGCTAATTAGCTGGAGTGCTCGCGTTGTGTCTATAAAAGCAAAGACCCCGGTGCGTGAAAAGCCTCTGAATGTCCGTGGTTAGTGTATTCTGCCCTCCGCTTGGGCTTACTTCTGGCTCTCTTGTTGGTACCATTGGTGTGTCCTGGGCTGGTCTCCTCATGGGTTGAAAAGGGTGGTGGTGATGGTGTTGGTGAGAGTGATGGTGATTATGATAGTGATGGTGATTATGATAGTGATAATGGTGATAATTCTTTCCTAGGACACCGTAATTAGCAATGTTTGTTTTTGTTTTTTTTCAGTGTGGGTCACCTTCTTCTTCTTCCACTCTTGTTTGTTTTGCACGTTTTGTTTTGTTAGTTGTTCTAGATGTGTTTTATTTAGGTCCCTTCATCTTTCTTTTTTTTCAGATTTTCCTCTACGTTTGTTACCGTTTACTGGCCATTCTCATCTTTTTTTTATTTTCCTAACTATTTTTGTAGCCTTCGTCTCAAGATAGTTATAATGATAGTAGTAGTAGTAGTAGTAGTAGTTGCCATGATCTTTGGTCGGCCTCTTTCACACGTTGACAAAAAAAAAAATACACAAATAAAAACTCCACCAAGACTAACTGGAAAGTTGTTTTTCTTGTTATTAATTTTTCAAGAACAAATACGAAACTGATTTTGCGGTTTGGATAGTTCAATTTTTCTCTTTTCTTTACCTTCGTTTCTTTTTTTTTCAGATTAAGGTATTGATTGCATTCTCAGTTTTCTGCCTCTCGTCTCTCTTTGTCCGTCTGTCTGTCTGTCTGTCTGTCTGTCTGTCTGTCTGTATGTATGTATGTCTGTCTGCCTCCTTGCTTGCTTCTTTGGTTTCTCTCGATCTTTTACTTGTCTCTTCGTCTGTCTTTGTATGTTTGTTTGTGTATCTGCTTGTTTTTTTTCCTTTTCTTTCATTTTTTCGTGGAAATGTGCAATTCTTTCTGCTCATAAGTCTGTGTTTGTCAGTCTCAGCATTTGTGTTTCAGCTTTCTCTCTCTCTCTCTCTCTCTCTCTCTCTCTCTCTCTCTCTCTCTCTCTCTCTCTCTCTCTCTCTCTCTCTCTCTCTCTCTCTCTCTCTCTCTCTCTCTCTCTCTCTCTCTCTCTCTCTCTCTCTCTCTCTCTCTCTCTCTCTCTCTCTCTCTCTCTCTCTCTCAAGGTCAGGCTAAGCTTTGTTACCACCGCAGACACGTTTGCTCTCGTGACGACTCATTTTAAGTTAATACTGGGTGAATAAAAACACTCAAGATGAACTAGAAAAATGCAGGCACACTCTCTCTCTCTCTCTCTCTCTCTCTCTCTCTCTCTCTCTCTCTCTCTCTCTCTCTCTCTCTCTCTCTCTCTCTCTCTCTCTCTCTCTCTCTCTCTCTCTCTCTCTCTCTCTCTCTCTCTCTGTCTACACTGTCAACCCTTCATGTCACCTGTCATTTCTTTGTGCTCCCCTTGTCTCAGTCTTGTCTCACCGTCACGAGAAGACAGGCAGTAGTACGTAGTTTTCTTCCTCGCATTGCCAATACCACCACCACCACCACCTCCCTCACCCTCTCCCTCACCTTGCATTATTCACGTCGCACGCTGCCTGTGCTGGAAGGAGTTAAAGAAAGCAACAGATTTCTCTGAAATCTTCTTCCCAGAGATCTACCAGCACCAGGAATCGGAGAAATGGAGGCGTTTATGTGTGTGTGTGTGTGTGTGTGTGTGTGTGTGTGTGTGTGTGTGTGTGTGTGGTGTGTGTGTGTGTGTGTGGGGATGTCAGAAGGAGTGAAGAGAAGAGGAATTGTGTTATATATATAAAATTATGTGTTAAAATTGGGTAATAAATTTAGATGAAAAAAGCTAGGATGATTTATATTAAGTAAAAAAAAGAAGTGAGATATAGAAATGACGCCCAGAGAGAGAGAGAGAGAGAGAGAGAGAGAGAAATACCACAACTTTCCTCCTCCTTCCTCACCATCACCACTACCACCCTCTCTCGCTCGGCAACACCACATTCTCCACCGACTAAAATTAAAAAGAGCGCCTTACTGCCAGCTCTGTGTTGGCGTTAGATATTACGCACTGCTCTGTTGTTTTATTAAATTTTTCGCCCGCCCTGCAGAGAATTGCTTCCGTTATTACAACAGTACAGTAGCTGAGTGCGCAAGGTCTTCGTACTGCTTCGTGTGTGTGTGTGTGTGTGTGTGTGTGTGTGTGTGTGTGTGTGTGTGTATGTATCGTTAATGATCCATAAGCAGATTATAGTAAATAAATTCACGTTCGCACACACACACACACACACACACACACACACACACACACACACACACTAAAACAAACACAGAGAGAAAGGCCAGTAAAATAACCGCAGAAATGTCATTATCATTCTCTCTCTCTCTCTCTCTCTCTCTCTCTCTCTCTCTCTCTCTCTCTCTCTCTCTCTCTCTCTCTCTCTCTCTCTCTCTCTCTCTCTCTCTCTCTCTCTCTCTCTCTCTCTCTCTCTCTCTCTCTCTCTCTCACCTCCCAATAGGAATGCATTAGCTAATAAACCCAATCAATAGAGCTTCGTGTGAGAGTAATGAGCATGAGTCAGGCGGTAATGGTCTAGGGGCATTAAGAGGTCAGTAGAGAGAGAGAGAGAGAGAGAGAGAGAGAGAGAGAGAGAGAGAGAGACTATAGAGATGAGAGCAGCCGCAGTGTATGAATAAAATAACTCCAGATATTTATAATGGAATATATGTGCATGCAATATCTCTCTCTCTCTCTCTCTCTCTCTCTCTCTCTCTCTCTCTCTCTCTCTCTCTCTCTCTCGTGTTGTATTTATAGTGTTGCTGGAAATTCTTCTTGGTTTTTAATTTTTTTGTTTTTGTTTTTGCAGTGTAGAAAGAATATAAACCTCCAGAAGAGAGAGAGAGAGAGAGAGAGAGAGAGAGAGAGAGAGAGAGAGAGAGAGAGATGGGGAAGTTAGATATTCAATGATTTGGGTGAGAAAAAGTGTGAAGGGGATTTGGAAAAACATGTGTACGACAAGAAGAAGAAGAAGAAGAAGAAGAAGAGGAGGAGGAGGAGGAGGAGGAGGAGAGCAATCAATAACATGTTGATAAAGCAAGACAAATGTAAAATAGATGGGATGAGAATGATGAGAGACAAACGTAAAAGTAAAAGAAACATAATAGAAAAGAGGAAGGCTGGACGAGAGAGAGAGAGAGAGAGAGAGAGAGAGAGAGAGAGAGAGAGAGAGAGAGAGAGAGATGGATAACGAGCGCCACATGTCCAAGAGCCAAAGGAACCTTGGTAACAAAGTGAAGAGAGAAGCGAGCCAGGACCACCCACCCGCTTAGAGAGAGAGAGAGAGAGAGAGAGAGAGAGAGAGAGAGAGAGAGAGAGAGGCGAGGAAAGATTTATAGGTCAGGCGGCTGCGCGGATGAGGAGACAGCACCGTGATTTCTCCCCCTTATCTCTCACCCCCTCTCCTGTTTCACTCCCCTTTCCCTGGCAGACAGAGAGGGGCGTGGTACGTGGGGGGTGGGAAGGGGAGAGAACCAAAGTGGCATTATAAACCCATTACCGCCCCGTCTGCCCCGCCGCCGCCCGGGAGTCAGCCTTGTTTGCCACGCAGTAAT
The DNA here is from genome assembly GCF_017591435.1 of Portunus trituberculatus. Classification (NCBI taxonomy): domain Eukaryota; kingdom Metazoa; phylum Arthropoda; class Malacostraca; order Decapoda; family Portunidae; genus Portunus; species Portunus trituberculatus. The sequence continues at coordinate 22,090,176 of NC_059297.1, forward strand.
TCCTCTAATGCACTGACGAAGATGTTGCCTGATGGATCACCTCGGTGTGCAGGTGGGGCGGCGCCTGACCCTCCCGAAGGCGACGACGAGGCGAGGCTGGGACGGAAAGGTGCCAAGCTGAGTGTCTACATAGAGGATTTGGGGAGGCTTGCTGGAGTGCCTGGAAAAGTGCCTGAGAGTTTGCGGAAGTGCCTTGGTACTTAGAAGTGATGTGGGGGAATGGAAAGTGATCTTTTGAATGTTTGATTGTTTGTGTGATTGATGTAATATGTTGTGAAGGTCGATGTATTGAGTGAGGAGTGAGGAATGAGAAATGGAAAAGTTTTCGAATGTGGAAGTGGTTGTAAAGAATGGTTGATAGTTGTGGGAGGTGTAATGTTGTGGAGGTCGCGTGGTGAACGAGCCGGGAATGCCCAGACTTGGGAATGAAAAGGAATCTGAGATGATATTGAAAGCGATAGTGAGGATTGTTTGAAAGGCTACTTAAGTGGCATAATGAAGTGAAATCCGAGGTATTGATGGTTGAGGGAATGGTTGGTGATGAAGATGGAAGGGAAATTGAAGATGATGGACTTAAGTGCATGAGCAGCTGAGAGGAAGACGCGTGCTTCTGAATGTGGAAATGCTGAGTGCTTAACTGAGCCTCGTCGCGTCGAAATGCTTCCAGCCTTTGATGTTACACTAAAACCTACCTTAGAGCGGAAATGAACCCCGACGAGTAACACGGGTTCTCTTGGATGTTACGCAGGTTCGAGTCTGAAAGAGTTGCTTTACGTTGCTCTCTTTACGTTCCTGTGCCAGAGTGAGTCCAGACGCATGTGGTGATGCTGATAAGATGTAAAATCGCGTAGATGTTACAGAAAAAAAAAAATTGTAAGGGAAGAAACAAAGAACAGAAAATCTTAGTACTCGTAACATAGAAGTTCCTCCCAAATATGATATAGCATCCCAGTTTTCCACATAACTAAGCCATTCGAAAGTTTATTCACTTAACTGTTCAACTTCATTTCATTGTTCAGAATTAGGTATCCGTAACATGCGGATCTCAAGTCACACACAAACCACACAACATACTCACCTCTGCTCAAACCAACTGGAAATTTCTTCGCGTAGTCACTCACATCCGTCACCATTCTCAGCTCACTAAGAACGAACAAGAAATTATTACGCTGCAACGCTCGAATTCAAATCAGACACGCATCTTCCTCCATCATCAACGATTCAGAAACGCCATGACCTTAACTTGCATCTCATCACTATACTCACCTCACGTCTGCAAGAAACAAACAGACAAACGGCAGGATAAGAAAGGCTACAGCATGCGAATTATAACAAGCCACACCCAAAGTCATTCAGAAATATTTCCACTTGCACGTCTCCCATCATCTCGCTACAAAAGGAAATGATAGCAGGAAAAAAAAACATATACTTGCAGCACACACATGTTAATCAAAGACACACCTTTCTACTACATAAATATATTCAGAAGTGTCTTTACTGTCTTCTCCTATACTTGCATCTATAACCAAGCCATAGAGCTGTTCTAGTAAGGAAGTAACAGAATTAACTGTAGAAATCTTTGCCCGGTCCTATTTTTCTAGTAAACCAAGCTATTCAGAAATGTCTCCACAGCCTTCGCTTGTTCTTACGCTAATCACCATCTCGCGTCAGAACTCGAAGAAATAAATAACAGGAAAAAAAATTAGACTACCATACAAATTCTAACCGCAAACCGCTTCACAGTACACGTCATACTATTCAGAAAATATACTTACTGTCATTACCTACTCATACTCGTACATCTGTCACCACACACTGTTGCAGGGAACAATTACTGGAGAGTCTCGTATCACTGTTCTGTAACACGATCCCCAGACACAGCCACCTACACTGCACACATCACGAGCCACACACATTCCTGCAGTACCGAAGAAATAAAAAAAAAAAAAACCCACAGACACACCTGCGAAGAGAGAGAGAGAGAGAGAGAGAGAGAGAGAGAGAGAGAGAGAGAGAGAGAGAGAGAGAGAGAGAGAGAGAGAGAGAGAGACGAAGCCACCTACATACACAACACATATCACGAAAGTCTTGCATTGCTTCACCACCAGAGGCTGGAAAACATCCACACCCACACCCACACCTGCAAGTACGCTCAACACGCGCACACCTACGAAGAGAGAGAGAGAGAGAGAGAGAGAGAGAGGGGAGAGGGTGAGAAGGGTGCTCCTGCCTGGCTGCCTCCTTTGTCCTCAAACAATCGGAACAGGAGCGCTTCCATTCCCACACCCCTCACATTCCCGCCCATTCCAGGATTACCACAGAGGGACGCCACGACTTGTCACTTTGGCGGTGGTGGTGGTGGTGGTGGTGGCGGTGGCGGTGGTGGTAGCGGGGTTGGTAATGATGTTGGCGGTGGTGATTGGACATTGGTATATGGTAAATAAGTGATGGAAACACTGTTCTTTTTAATTATTTTCTCCGTATTTTTAATCTCTCTCTCTCTCTCTCTCTCTCTCTCTCTCTCTCTCTCTCTCTCTCTCTCTCTCTCTCTCTCTCTCTCTCTCTCTCTCTCTCTCTCTCTCTCTCTCTCTCTCTCTCTCTTTTTATTTTCCTCTCTCTCGCGCCTTCTCTTCAATCATCCTAAGCTTTTTCCTTTCGTGCCTCACGCTACAAAAACCAAACCGAGGGAGGGAGGGTGAGGAGGAGGAGAAGCACGAAAGAGAGAGAGAGAGAGAGAGAGAGAGAGAGAGAGAGAGAGAGAGAGAGAGAGAGAGAGAGAGCTATGTAACCAATTTTTATTCAACTGTTCACTTCCTACACCCGCATCAACACACACACACACACACACACACACACACACACACACACACACACACACACACACACACACACACACACACACACACACACACACACACACACACACAACACAACACACGCGGCCATAAATCTTAAGAGATGTCAAAATTTTAGACATAGATACGCTATAACTACGAGAGAGAGAGAGAGAGAGAGAGATCCTTCATTCCTTAGTGGTAGTTTGGCAAGATGAAGGAAGAGGAAGAGGAGAAGGGAAAGAGCGATGATTTGGAAGATAAGTTTGAGAAGAATGACTGTGTTGAGTGTCCCGGGTGAGAGAGAGAGAGGTGCTGGGGCTGGTGAGGCGAAAACAGACGAGAGACGCTGGTTTTCTGAAGACTTGACGATGAGAGAGAGAGAGAGAGAGAGAGAGAGAGAGAGAGAGAGAGAGAGAGAGAAGCACATAACAGATACGAAAAGAAAAAAGTAGTCGTTAATTTTCTTTGTTACTTTAAAGGAGGAGGAAAAAGGTCCTAGAATCAGTAATTAGATTTTTAAGGTGGTGCGTTAAGTGATGAAGTATGAATAGTAATGGAAGAAATTTAAGAGCCACGCCACTAAAGTTAAAGCCGAGCGAGGAACACTTGTGAAATGTGAAACAGGAATGTGCTACACACTCAAAAGAAAATACATTCGAGAGGAAACACACACACACACACACACACACACACACACACACACACACACACACACACACACACACACACACACACACACACACACAGAGAGAGAGAGAGAGAGAGAGAGAGAGAGAGATAATAGAAAAAAAATCAACGTAGCTTTTTATCGTCTACAGCCATATTGGTGTTTCCTTGAAAAACCTATACACTTGTATCAGGCTGGCTGCTCTCTCTCTCTCTCTCTCTCTCTCTCTCTCTCTCTCTCTCTCTCTCTCTCTCTCTCTCTCTCTCTCTCTCTCTCTCTCTCTCTCTCTCTGTCGTTGTGCTGCAGATATTAAATTTGTGTGAAAGGATTAAGGAACACACACACACACACACACACACACACACACACACACACACACACACACACACACACACACACACACACGGTTCTTCCTTTGGTCCCAGAAGCCGTTGAGCGATGATTCTCGTGCCTAGCTTAACCCGTCCCTGCATTGTGGCGGTGATGGAGGTACGAAGCTTCTGACCATTT
>NC_059297.1:22099189-22124189 GCF_017591435.1 Portunus trituberculatus
GTTTTTTTTTTTATCACTGTTGCTGAAAAAAACGTGTATTAGATTGTCAGTTGATAATGAAGACACTTTAAATAATAACGTACAGTAAAAGTTGAAATACTGTCTAGAATAAATGTGATCTCGAATACTAAGCGATATAGAATCCCTGTTAATCTACCACTCCAAAAACCTTCAGTTGGACATTATTAAACTCTGTCGAGAATAAGTATAAGTAATCTGGAACATATATATTTTCTTTGACTATCAGTGATAAACTTTTGTAAAATGATGTTTACTACAACCGTGAAAACACTCTTGAAACCCTTTGAAAAAATCCAAAACAGTAGTTTGGTTATGGCTACCTAGACCAGATCCAACGTAATAAACTTTTTTTTCCTATTTTAACTACTATAATAGTCATAACAAAGACCTTGAAAACCTCCTGTAACGGTATTAAACATTGTCTAGAATAATTATGAAGCGGGACATATTTTTATATCAATGGTGTAGAATATCTATTAAACTACTACACTTGCAATCATACAGCCTGGAAAAACTCCAGTAAAGGCATTGCAGTAAACATTGCATCGAATGAATACAATGTACTACAATACACAATGACACCTTTGAGAATAGGGTTACACAGTCTCCAGGTGGGCGTTAAAAGAAGTGCATTGGAGTCATCTGCTTTGCTCACATGCCAGTTCCAAGTGACGGAATCAAAAGCCTGCTGGAACGAAGGCAGCTTGTTAATTAAAGTTCCCTACCTGAGGTGCAACAAGCCCTTCATCTCTCACTCCCTCCACTTACTCCAAACACTCACTCATTCTCTCACACTCTTACACTCTATCTTTCTCACTCCCCTGCAGGTCAAAAGGAAGGAGGGACACAGATCAAGCTCATCATAGAGTTTGCTGACGGAGGACATGCGCTCTTCAAACCTATGAGGTGAGTAGTAGTAGTAGTAGTAGTAGTAGTAGTAGTAGTAGTAGCAGTAGCAGCAGCAGCAGCAGCAGCAGCGGCAGCAGCAGTAGTAGTAGTAGCAGCAGTAGTAGTCCTAGTAGCAGTCATAGTAATAGTGGTGGAAGTATTAGAGGTAATAGTAGTAGTGACAATAGTAGTAACAATAGTAGTAGAGTATTAGTAATAGTAATAGTAGTAGTAGTAGTAGTAGTAGTAGTAGTAGTAGTAGTAGTAGTAGTAACAGTAGCAGTGGTAGTTGACAATAGTAGTAGCAGTATTATTAGAGTAGTAGCAATAATAATAATATAGACGTAGTAGTAGTAGTAGTAGTAATAGTAGTAGTAGTAGTAATAATCGTAGTTATAGTAGTAACAACGATAGCAGAAGTAACAACAGTGGTAATAGTCCGATAGTGGTAATAGTCATAGTAGTAGTAGTACTAGTAGTAGTAGTAGTAGTTGATGCAGTAGTGATGATGATAGTAGTAGTAGTAGTAGTAGTAGTAGTAGTAGTAGTAGTGCAATATTTCGTACTTCTGCTCCCACGCCCCGTTTTCTTTTTTTTTTTTTTTTTTTTTCTTTAGCAATAAGAGGCAAGAAAGCTTGAAATTATGTAGCATTATTGGCCGTCTTCGTGGATTACGTGGAACATGTTTACTTCTTCCTGTTACACTACATTAGATAAAATACTATATTATTTATATTGATTCATCTGTCACACACACACACACACACACCTTCTTTTCTTATAGTGTATTCTTGTATACCTTCGGACACAAGAATTAACTATTCGTGATGTCCCGTCTGTGGGTGTGTGTATATATATTTATTTATTCATCTGTCTACTCCTTCTTTTCTTATAGTGTATTCTTGTATACCTTCTGACACAAGAATTAGCTATGTGTGTGTGTGTGTGTGTGTGTGTGTGTGTGTGTGTGTGTGTGTGTGTGTGTGTGTGTGTGTGTGTGTGTGTGTGTGTGTGTGTGTGTGTGTGTGTGTGTGTGTGTGTGTGTGTGCATACCATTAGAGCGCACATGAGTTTCAGAAGGCAAAGTTTACAAAGAATTCGTCTGTTAGCTAACCCATTCACCTTTCTTTTTTTTGTGTACCTAAAATGTATTGTGTTGTCATAATGTGCGGTACCTACAGTTTCTCTCTCTCTCTCTCTCTCTCTCTCTCTCTCTCTCTCTCTCTCTCTCTCTCTCTCTCTCTCTCTCTCTCTCTCTCTCTCTCTCTCTCTCTCTCTCTCTCTCTCTCTCTCTCTCTCTCTCTCTCTCTCTCTCTCTCTCTCTCTCTCTCTCTCATTAACACTTCACTGGCATGTTGGTGACTGAGGTGCACAAAAGCATTATTCATTATCATTGTTTCCTCCTCCTCCACTGGCAGTTCAGCTCGCGTCCCTTCTGTTCTCCCTTGCTCTCTTCATCCGGGATCGCCTGTATAGTAAATAAGCCTTGACTCACGCCATCCTGTCTGCCGGGGTTATATTTATTAGCTTGTATGTGCATTTAATCCCCATGTGTCTTTTTCTTTCGTGGTATCTTCTCCTGTGTCCTCTCATTGCTAAATCTGTGCATACGAGTAGTTTTAGATATGAATGTGAATGGAAATAAACTTAGTATTGTTGATATGAATGCATGGAAAGTCAAGTATCGCTCCCCTCTAACACACAATATGCTTCGTTTTCCTTGTTGAAGAATGTCATCAAAATAACTACAGAAAATAACCGAGTGTGTGAAAGTCTTGTAATATTCCAGGTTCATTTCAGTTTGTTTAGTGGTTTGCGTTTTCTTTACAGCCTGATTTTTGCGTAGAATCCAATAGTGTGTAAGTTCAGTAGATCGAATGATTCTAAATTATGGTAAAGGAAATTGTAAGTGATAGCACATTACACAACTTCAGGCTACCACTCTGTATTCTAAAGGTGTAAAAGAGCAGTAGGATGTGGATTTTTTTTTTTTTCAACTTGTGTCGTTCTCTTTATTGTTCTCTTAGTTTGTCTTCCTTCCTTCCTTCCATCCTCCCTCCTTCCATCCTCCCTCTTCCTCTTTGTCTCTCTTTGGTGTACTTGTCAAACTTCTCTTTTACTTGTGATTCGTTAACTTGTTATTTTGTTGTTCTTGTTCATTTCCTCCTCCTCCTCCTCTTCCTTTCCTTCGTTCTTTCATACATAATTTCTTCTTCTTCCTCTTCCTCTTCCTCTTCCTCCTCAACTTCCTTTGTATTCCTTTGTAATTCTCCTCCTCCTCCTCTTCCTCCTCCTCCTCTTGATGTATGGTGTATTTAAGAGGGGAAACATCACTCGCTATTGGAAAGTCTAGGAGCTTCTCGAGTCAAGTTTGCCTGGGGTCTCAACACGTCAAGTGCCGCTCTGCTGCAGTGTGCGTTGCTTCCCTATAAATACTCGCGCCTCCTTTCCCAGGGCAAAAATACGTCGCGGTTGGTTCTAAATATACACTGATTGGATCAAATGACGCCTTGGGAGTTTATATTTTTTTTTTTTTGCTTTTTGGATTAATACTTTCTTTTCTATTTATTTTTATCTAAATGTGTATCCCCAGTGCTGTCTATCCAAAGGTGCACTGTTGTCTGTCAACCATTTAAAGGACAATGTATAACTTAACGTAGTCTAGCTTTAACAGATAAAGCAATTCACAACTATACAATCTGACGTGTTTCTTAATCACTATTCATTCTTTCATTTTTTTTTTTCATTTATTTATTGCGCACCACAGCCATCTCTCACTAACACTGGATGATCTACTCTCATTCATTCCCATCTCTTTCTTATAAATGCTCCGAAAAGGCTTTGTACATTGCCTTTGATGCTGTGCCTGGTGACGTGTTGCATTGAAAAGCTTAACTAAATTCGTATATATCCGTATAGTAGTGCCAGGTCTTGCCGCCACTCCTACTCGCCTCTCCATTCCTTCCTTTTCTGTACCTCTCCACTCCAGGAATCTTCCTTTTTAATTATCACTACTGTCTCTCTGGCCGTGAAGTGTGTGTGTGTGTGTGTGTGTGTGTGTGTGTGTGTGTGTGTGTGTGTGTGTGTGTGTGTGTGTGTGTTTTCTCTCCCTTTCATTGCGTCCTCGTGTAGAAGAAAGCCAGCATTCACCCATCTCCCTTTTCCCTCCTCCTCCTCCTCTTCCTCCTTCTTCTCTCCCTGCCATCAAGTTAGCTTCCTCCACGGTTGAGCGGAGGAGGAGGAGGAGGGAGAAAGAGAAGGGAAAAAGATTAGAGGTAAGAATGTGGCTCTGGAGGGTGAAAAAGCAACGGCAAATCTTTCCTTACTCTTTCTAAACGTACTTTTCCCCTCAGTTTCTCTCTCTTTCGGAGTAGCAAAGGCATACCTTGAGGTGCGCCACCTTTTGTCGCTTGGCGTGGCTAGGTGGCTTGGTGGCTGGGACGAAGGAGGGAAGGGTAAAGGGAAGGAGTAAATGGTATGGACGAAGGAACGAGGGGACGAAGTGTAGAAAGAGGAAAAGAAGGGGGAGAGAAAGAAAGGGAGATTGCCACCTGCAGCTCCTCTCTAAATATTGATCGGGAGGGATGGAGAATCGTGGACTTATTTTTATTTTAGGGGCCTTCCTTTTCCGTCCCTTAGAATCCCGCCGCGACACACACACACACACACACACACACACACACAGGGACGAGCAGGGCTAAAGAATCTCTAGGTTGTGGCATTCCCATTTTCTTTTTTGTATATTGTTTTCTCCTCTTCCTCCTCCTCCTCCTCCTCCTCCTCCTCCTCCTCCTCCTCCTCCTCCTCCTCCTCCTCCTTTTCCTCCTCATCCTCTGACTACTTCTGTTCTTGTTTGTTGTTGCTGTAGTTGTTGTTGTTGTTGTTGTATCTTCTTGTTTTTGTTCTTGTTGTTCTTTTTCTTTTTCATTATCTTCATTATCATCATCATCATTCTTCTTCTTCTTCTTCTTCTTCTTCTTCTTCTTCTTCTCTTACCTTTCGTTATCTTTTTCGTTTAGTTTTTATCTTTTTCCCTTCATCATGAAGACTTAAACCATCGTTGTATTTTTTCTTTTGCTCTTATGATAATAACAACAATAGTAGTAGTAGTTGTGATGATGGTAGTAGTGGTAGTAGTAGTAGTTGTAGTAGTAGTAGTAGTAGTAGTAGTAGTAGTGATAGTACTTGTTATTCATCTCTTCCTCCTCCTCCTCCTGTGTTTCTCCCTCTCTCTTCTGTCTCGCTTACGTCAATTTCTTTGTTCCCTTTCTACTTTTTTACTTGGGGGATGCTGTTTTTATCTTGACTTCCCTTTTACCCTTTTGTCATCCAGTGGTGCTCCTACAAGTGTAAACATTCTCTCTCTCTCTCTCTCTCTCTCTCTCTCTCTCTCTCTCTCTCTCTCTCTCTCTCTCTCTCTGATATGTCTGCTAGTTGCACGTAAGCGTTCTTCTGCGTGTAACCTCCTTCCTTCCTGTCCTCTCTTGCCCTTCCCGGTCTTTCCACCCCGCTCTCTGCCTGCCAGCCGTGTCACTTTGTCTGGGAAGGAGAGAAAGTAATAGAAATACTCGTAAAAGCAAATGCAGCCAATCGGAAGGAAAGTTTTGAAAAAAATTTTTGAAATGCCGACCGAGTTTGTCTTCATCTAGTAAAATTGGTGTTTGGAGGAAAGCCAAGAGAGGGAGGGATGCTCGGAAGAGACAGCCACGGTGGCGACAGTGGTGGTGGTGGTGGTTATAGTGGCAGTGGTGGTGTTTTTGTTGATTGTTGTGGTAGTGATAGTGATTTGTCTCGGCAGTGGCAATAGTGATAGTTGTTGTTCAGCGTCATTGTGTTGGCAGCACCGTGGTTTGGTGCGGTGAGGCTTTACAAGGACGAGGTGAGGGGAGAGAGGGGAGGCCAGTGCGGCAAAGCGCGCTCTGCAGCACACCTTAGAAACATTCATCTCCTGCGGGCTTTTCTGAGATTGGAAGTTGACAAAAGATGACAAGTTTCCTGAAATGAGCCCGTAATGGCGACCTTCCCTCAGCCAAAAACCCGTAAAGATCGTGGAGTGAGAAAGATTTTCTGCATGCCCGTTGAGGGAGGCGATGGCTCTTGTATTATTACTCCCTCGCCACTACAGTGCGACACACGGTGATGTGGCGGGGAGTGTAATATTCCTGGAAATGGTGGGACGTGTAGTCATCATGGCTTGTGTCTGTCAGCCTGAGAATATCGCGTGGATCTGTGGCTGGCGTGGTGTGGATGTGGGGATAGTTTTACATACTACATTTCTACCTGTGTTGTATTCATTGCCATCTCTTATTATTCTTTGATGTAAACTGGTTTATCAAACCTTCTTGCTGTGTTCAGTTTTGCACCCGTATATGCGTGTTCTTCACTACATACGGATGATAATTCTCTTTTTTTCCAGATTTCCACGTGAACAGGAGACTTTAAAGAACCACTTCTATTTCACTGACTTCGAGAGACACAACGCAGAGATCGCTGCGTACCACCTTGACAAGTGAGTAGCTTGGGACAGGTATTCCATGAACACTTTGTCAGTTCGAGTTTGGATGTCTGTTAGACTTTCTGAGAACACTTTGTTATATGTCATCACCTTTCATCCGTTCCTTTGTCCCCAGACTCCTTGGGTTCCGCCGCGCCGTTCCCACTGTCGGTAGGAATGTGAACATCACGCGGGAGCTGTACGCACTGGCACAGGGCGACCTGCTCAAGACATTCTTCATCTCTCCTGACAACAATCTCTGTTTCCACGGCAAGTGCAGGTAAGGCTCCATCTTTGTTGAGTCCTTATATTGTGAGACCAATGGTGATGAGATCGTAGTGAAAGTGATCTAGGATAGCCATATTGTGCTATTACAAAATGCATATAGAAATATCCGGAGCTACAAATCATATGACCTCCACCTTGCAGCTACTACTGTGACACCGCCCACGCCATCTGCGGCTCCCCCGATATGATTGAGGGGTCCTTCGCCATCTTTCTGCCAGGCAAAGAGGCGGCGCCGCGCAAGGTGTGGCGACACCCGTGGCGTCGCGGATACCACAAGCGGCGCAAGGCCCAGTGGGAAGTTGGTAAGTCCCAGAACAGAGCCACTCGTGTTTTCACCACCGTGAACTCATTTTTTCATCTCACCATGTCTCACTTATCGATTCTTTCCTCCAGCGCCGTATCCACTCAGCCCCTCTTAACGCCATTCATAGGCCTTCTCTCTTGTCTTCTAATGCCGCTTTCATATTTTAGAGAGATAGCAGGAGCACATCAGTAGCGCTTTGTAGCACAAGTTATATAGCAAACAAAAGAAAATAGACATACATGAATGAGAAAGCAGGGGTTACTGGAGAGGAAGACAAGACAGAAGTAGGGAATATGCGTTTGACAGAAGGGGAATATGCGTTTGAAAAAAGAGGAGGAAAAGAAGAAAAAAAAAACCTGAGGGGAGAACGGAAAGAGGAATTAATATCTTAGAAGGGGAGGGAAAGAGATGAGAATAAGCTGAAGATGAAAAAATGCGTTATACATTCATCATCCTGAAAACGCCTTGCAACTTGATCATACTATCACTCAACAAAACATCATCACCACCACCGCCATCATCATCAGCAGCAGCACCACCACCACCACCAGCACTAGCACCAGCAAACAAACTTTTTCTGTAGGACAAAGACATCCTCCACTTCCCGAGTTGGATGTTTGTCCATTCCAGGCTATCCTTTCTCTAACTCTGGACCATATTCTGAAACATATCTGCGTCGCACCTACACTACTTTCAAAAGGCTCTTGATGAAGTTACACGAGTTTTAAAGGTATTTCTACGGCTCTAATGATATATTAAAAGATTTCTACATTATTGGAAGGAGAAGTAGTCTTTAGAGCACGGCAAATCATCTCTGTGGCCTTTGCAAGTGGTCATGGTGAGAGAGAGAGAGAAAGAATTTATGTTCCACACTAATGGTCCCAGAACTGATGGTTATCTGACCTCGCACTCGACTTTTCAGATATAAAACATCACTTAGAAAAAGAGAAGAGTGACAGGAACAATATAGGAAGGCAGACGAGGAAAGCTATAGGAGTACAGAGGAATGATAAAAGGGACATAGGGAAGGGGAAAGAAATACCAGTGATAATGGAAGAGGTACTGATACATAAGTTAATAATAAAGAGATACTTAGGAAAATAATAAAGAGATACTTAGGAATGTGAACTTGTGCACAAGCAAAGTACATCTTAAGAGTAGGAGAAGTGAGAGGTCAAATAAGACTAAGCTGAGAAGTTATGAAAATATAAAAGGGAGTTGCAATGAAGAGAAAGAAAGAAAATTGAAAGTAGAAGCTTAAAAGTGAATAGAGATAGAACTAATAGGACAGTAAATTGAAGTATGTGAAAGCTTAAAAGGGAAAGAAATGATAAAGCAAGATGAATTACTATAAAGAAAAGAAATAAAAGGATAATAAGGAAGAAAATTGAAAACAAAGAAGCAAAACAGAGATAAAAAAATATGACAGAGAAAACTTAGAAAATGAGAGAAATAAAAGGGATGATAAAAGAGGAAATTGAAGAAAAGAGAAACAAAAGAGTGAAAATAGAGATAAGACAGGAACTGGAAACAGAGATGAAACATGAGATACAGTAGAAATAAAAGGGAGATAAGAGAGAAAACTGAATACAGGAAAACATAGAGAACATAAAATGGAGAAGAGATGAAGAGATTATGATAAAAGAAATTGAAGAGAAAGAAAATAAAAACAAAAGGGAGATGTAATAGACACACATAATAAGAAAGAAGATTTGAGACAGGAGAGAAACCAAAAACATAATTGAGATGATGGCATGACCTGTGCAGCAAGATTAAAGATAATAAAGGAAAAGGAGATGTACTGCATTCTCCTGATATAAAGAATCTTGCATTATTATTATCAACATTATTATTATTATTATTATTATTATTATTATTATTATTATTATTATTATTATTATTGTTGTTGTTATTTCATTTTTTTATGTTTTATATATATTTCCTCTACACATGAAACTCTGAAATTAATAGCATGTTTTATATTGCATTACTTAAATCATTTCATCATCATGAGTCGTACTGTACATTGTCAACATTTTTTTACATTGTAATGCTTGATTAATTTCATCATTGTCACCTGGTCATGCTGTTCCATAGAAGGTGTATTGAAATTATAGAATTGCTTGATGTTATACTGCTTGATTTGATTCATCTTTATCATTTGCACCAAGTACAATATATAAAGGTGTACTTGATCTATTAACTTTTGTGATGTCTTAGTGATTAATATAATTCATCATTTTCATTGGATCACACTTTCATCATCATCAAGTCACACTATATGAAGCTGTATTGAAATTACTAACTTTTTGATGTTGTAATGCTTAATTTATGTCACCTTTATCATCTGGTCACTCTTTCGCCTGCAGATGACGAGTACTGTGAGCTGGTGAAGGAGGTGCACCCATACAATGAAGGACGCCGCCTCCTTGACCTCATGGACATGGCTGTACTTGACTTCCTCATGGGCAACATGGATCGCCACCACTACGAGACCTTCAAAGTGAGTGGTGATGGTGACGTCAACATTCACTCCAGTGTCTAGAGCACTTAAAAGTTTTGCTTGCATGGAAGTAGTGAAGAGAGAATAGGTTAATATTTCAAGCTTATTTTCTTTTTTACTATAATTCTTTTATTCCTTTAGATTGAGAGCATTTAGGATTTTTACTTACATGAATTGTATATAAAGAGAAATGGAATATTACCCAAATGTTTGTTTTCAGTGGAGGTAACATATTTACTGTTACAATTTCCTTAACATTTAGAGCACTAAATTTTTTTCTTGCATGATTACAAGGTCATTTTTGTAGGCTTTCTGTCTGGGAGGTGGTGGCATAGTGGATAAGGTGGTGAACGTGGGATCAGGCAGATGTCCACGCATAGGTTCGAATCCCATCATGTACCACCTTGAAACCATGCCATTTGCCGAGTGGTTTAATGTTACCTACATGTCACCATGATACCCAGGTTCTAGTGGTTACACCAAAGATGCACTTGGGTGGTGATAGGGGCCCTAATATGGGTACCACAATAAATAAAATGCCTGCACCACTAATGGGTGGAAGTTGAACAGTGCTTTATATATATATATTCTTTAAGTATACCTACATGTGCTATAGGCCATAATGTGAAAAAAAAAAAAATGCTTTCAATTATTGATATTCTTTCTTAATGTTCATAGGACTAAAGATTTTTCCATGCTTAGACACAGAGAAGAGAGACAAAGTAAATGTTCTGGGTATTCTGCAGTATATTACCAAATTATTTACAGATAGTACAAAGTGTGTTTAGAAAATGTGTTTGGCAGTGTCTAGGGATGAGAAGAGTAGTGATGAAAAGAAAGGGAAAACCAGTGTCAAATCATTACCTGTCTGTCATGATTAGAAGCAGTATGTATGATCAGTGACCTTGATATGCAAAATAATGATGGTGGTGGCACTGGTGAGATTAACAGTAATGACAATTGAAAAGAAAATGTGTCAATCTTCTTTATAGTTTAAATTTAGTAACTTTCTTTTTCATCTCCTTTCCACTCCACAACTGCCGAACTTGGCATTTTTTTCTATGCACCAGTTATATCACCAGATTGTCAATTTTCCCACCAATATAAATACTATGTATCTCATTTTATTATATTTGCTTAACATTATAGGCATGAATATTTATGACCACTGGCTTTCCTCAGCATTTAAATTTTGATGTTAGTTACAATTTGCAGGTCATAGCTACACTTTCCTCTGTTATTTAGGATTAGCTTTGTATTTGAAGTAAATGTTAGGTTGACTGAACCAAGTATCAAATGACTTTACCTTGACAATGTCTCTTTCAGATGTTTGGAAACTACTCTGCACCACTGCATTTGGATCATGGCAGAGGGTTTGGCAAGGCCTTCCATGACGAGATATCCATCTTGGCACCCATTTACCAGTGTTGCCTCATACGACACTCCACTCTTGCCACACTGCTCAGGTTTGTGCTCACATTTTGTGCCCCTGACTCTTCTCATTACTTTCTCACATCCTGAGTAGTATCTACATAATAATAACAGTTTTTGCAGTTACCTTTTGTAATGACTGGACAAGTCAAGATCAGCTACAAATTACATAGTCCTTCATCATATTGAACAGATTGGTAAAGTGTGAGATTGACATGCATTTTTCAAGTGTACTGTCAAGGATTCAGTTCTTGGTCACTCTTTCATGTCCATTTTTGTGCCACCATCAGATGAATTCTTCATTGTTTCCAAGATACTGCAATCCTGGAAGTATTATAGTATGCATAGGCTGTATACTATTTCCTTACAGAGGAAGCAGTCCACATAAGAGATAACCATATATAAGAAATTAATTAAATTAATTCTACTGTAGTAACACAGTAGTTGAAAATAGGATAAAGAATATAGAGCATCATTTTTAATTTACAAACGAAGCCAATGACAGTTGTGTTACTTGTAGATTTTGTTCATCAGCAGTTTCTATATAATTTTAATGTGAGAATAATCTATCTATATAGATTATATATTTTTAATCTTTGCATAAGAAAATTATCTTTCTCATTTATACACATTCTAACACACTAACCATTGGTCCATAAATACTATATATATCTACACCACTCACTCTACCTCCAGGTTCCAAAATGGTCCACAACGCTTAAGTGAGGCCATGCGAGTTTCTATGAGTGCGGACCCTCTCAACCCTATCCTCTGGGAGCCCCACATGAGGGCACTGGATCGCCGAGTCAACATCATCCTCCAGATTGTGAGAGAGTGCATCAACAAATCAGTGGATCCTGTCCATGTTGTCATCAATGATTTCCACTAAGGAGGATAAGAAATTATTATGATCATGTCTTCATGGGATGTCATTAAATGTACTTATAATGTACATTTCCATGTGGAGGAAATGTGAACATTGAAGATAAAAAATTAAGAAATTTGTGGTCTGATCAGTGCCGAAAGGGGACTTTAAACTCTTAGACTTTCCTCAGCATTAGGTAGCCCCAAGAAGTGATGTGTGGAGGTGGGAGACTATCCAGAGTGTTTCATTGGGGGAGACTGACTGTACCCCTTCCACCCCAGTATTTGAGTAACTCCAGAGAGAGAGAGAGAGAGAGAGAAATGGGATCCTCTTAGAACACTACATGATAAGAGTGAGGGAGTGTGTCAGAAACTACTAAACCATAAAGTGGTGTATGGAGAAGACAGTGTAGTGAATTGTTTGGTGCTACTTCATGGTGGAAAAGGAAAGTTTGAAGGCAGAGCAAATCCATGAACAGTGGAGAGAGAGGGAAGGAAAGAAAGAGTTGAATGTACATTTCTCTATATTTATTTTCTTTATTTGAACATTGCTTTTGTAAAATTGTCTTAGGATCAATGAATTTATTTTTGTGCCTATTTTATAAATTGTTGAGAGAATACAGGGTTTTTATAAACTGTACACTTCACAACACTGACCTTGGCATCAGAAGTCATAAACCCTGACTGCTGAATTGTAAAGAGGATGTCTACACTTGTATATTGCTGTATTGTATCCATCCAGACACATTCATGCAGACACATTGCCACTTCATTAGGGAGAAGTGGCTCGCCATTGCTTGTATTGCACAGTCAGCTGCTGAATAGTATTACTTGATGATTCAAAACTCAACCCCAATTAGATTTCTTGAAAAAACTGTTTAGATATTACATACAAATCAGCCACTTACAGTATGCTAATTCAGGATCAGTCAGGGAATTTTTTCTTCTAATTTTCTTCTTGTAGAATATACTTGCAATTGTGGTGTTTTCATCCACTTGAAAAATGCCAGGGAGGTGGATGTGGTTGAGTGTTAATGTTCTGGGTGGCAAGGTGGCGGGTACCTAGCTTAATGGTTATTTTCTGTGATGTGTTTGTGAGAGGTCATACTATGGAATATGTTTTAATTCTTTTTGTATGATATTTAAAGGTTAGGATCTGTTTAAATTGGGAGGTTTTGTTTTGAAAGTGTTCTCTTTGTTTTATTTAATTGGTTGTTTTTAATTGATTGGTTGATAACTGTTTGTTGTTGGTTTGATAATCCCACTTGCTATAAATTTACATATTATCTGATGGCTTCACTAGGGAGATGTGTGTGACATTTTAGAGTGTGTCATCTGTCACTGCAATATTATTTTCTCATATAGAAAATATTTTAATGTTGACACTAACCCTTTATTACACATATGAAACTTAAATCTATTTTATTTTTCAGTTGTTTTAACAAAAAAGCAAATGCATACTGTTTTCATGGCATGTCTTTTTAATGACTGGTGTGGTGCATGTGTGAACCTCACTGCTCATGTACAATACTGTGATGCTTATGTTAGTGAGGTGGGGTTTTTTCCATCTTTAAGGGAATTTTATTGATATCATGCTAATGAGGAAAAAAAAAATCATATATCTGGACACACACACACACACACACACACACACACACACACACACACACACACACACACACACACACACACACACACACACACACACACACACACACACACACACACACACACACACACACACACACACACACACAAGAAAGGCTCATCTGCATCTGCACATCCACCAGTTTTGTTTGTATGCACTTGTTTTCTATCTCATTTTGACATTACTTACATTCTTGCACAGAAATGCTGATTGATAAAGATTTGTTATAAGCAGAAGCATGTGGAAATCCATAAATTATAGTGTGGACTCTCTCAATCTGTAATGGCAGGAAGGAAGAAAGCACCACAATCTCTATTACCTCCACTATGTTTTCACGTTTTGTGCTCATGATCATGGATGTATAATTTTGTACTCTTTCTTAATATTGTTTTTATTATTTAGTGAACACTTCATGTACTAAACGTAAGGCCTAAGGAACCTTGGAGTCAGGGATAGGTCTCTCTTCAATGTTCTTTCCCAGTGAGTGATATTTTATGAATAATTTTGTTATTATATTTAGAAATTCAATGAACATTCCAACTGCATTCCTAGATTTCAAAAGAGTAATTGTTGGTGTATGCAAATGTTTATTTTTGTTATATGAAGCTATAATAGTATTTTATTTCCAGAATTCACAAGAATTATTGTGTAATGTCATCAGAACATCATTCATAGTATCATATTTAAGATCAGACATACAATAAGGTCCTTTCTAGTGATAAATCCTGGAAATTTTAATCTTAGAATTAAAAGTTTGGCTGGGTACTATAGGAAATACAATGAAAGAAAAGACAGCAAACAAGAAAGTAGAAGAAAAGCACTTTAACATAAAATACTATTACCAAGACTAACATGTGCAGATGAAACAGTTACCAAAAGCAAGCTGTTGTCTTGAATACTGGCAGTTGAAATCAATAACCTGAGAGATGCTTGTGGTGGTGATTGAAATCAGTGATGAGAATCAGTGAAATGAAATGATTTTTTAGAAATTTGGAATACCTAACAAAGAAAATATGAGTGAGAGAGGCATGAAAATTCTTACAGTGGTCTAGTGCAGCACCTTTGATCAGTAAGACAGAACAGAAGATGAGGAAATGAGGAGTAGGATTATATGAGTGAGTTAGATACAAGGAAAGCAAAACAATCATCCTTTTATCATAGAAATTTTGTATTACAATGCATATGTGAGAGAGTGGGAGGTGATAATGATTAGACAAATGTATGTACTGGGATGAACTGTAAGAACAGAGAGTTGTGGAAACATCTGCCATGTCACCTCTGCAAAAATATCAAGAAATGTTTATGATGCTGGACAGATTCAGATAACCTCATACTTAGGACCTTATAGTATTCATGATCACTAATGCCTTGTTCTCGAATTCTATAATTAGGTTTAATGAGAGGTAGATCTTCCATTGTATATGGTGGTCCCTCAGCAGGCATGCTTCGTCTCTGAGGTCATGCAAAGATCTGCATTCATTCAGTGCAAAGCCCCAGGCTGGGTTCTCATTAGAACTGCATCAAAATTAGCAGTCCTAACATTGCTCAGGAATGAGAGTCGCTCCCATTCAACTCGGCGGTAACTGAATTAGCTGTAACTGAATTGATTGATACTGTAAACTTCTAAGTCAGTAGTGTGTTTGGCTGTATATGATAAAACATTCATCAAATAAACAAAAGTATAAAAGCTGCTGAAAAACTAGGGTATGCATAAAGCTGCATGAGAAATGCCACTTACTGAATGTGTGTTATTTAATGTAAACTCTTTGGATGTTCTTTTTCCTTTATTTTCATATTAGCAAAGTTTCTGCAGATCAGCAAATTGTGAGAAGACTCCTAATGTGTGGATGGTGTAGAGCTTGTGCCACAGTGTGAGGAAGCCCAGAGCTGTATGAAGCAGCAGCAGCAGTGGCTGGGCCACCTTCCAGCACCTCCAGGACTAGATAGCTGTATTGCATATAGTATATTTTGTGATATGGCAATATTGAAGTAGGGTTAAGGATAATATTTTCGTAGTCAATTACTATATTTCTTGTATTTTTATTGAAGAAAATAACATAGTACATCGGAAGTGCTGTCGACTAGAGCAATTATTTTTCTGTTGAAATCACCCGTTTTGCCTGATGCTTAGCATTGTGGCAGAAATATTTCTTGTATACTCCGCACTTTTTCCTCAACAATGGCTGTGATTCAACTTGCTTACTTTTATGCTGGAAAATACTAGATAATTATTCTTGCGAATGTGTCCGGCTACTGACTCATTCCTGACAGGACTCTCTTATAAAGTCTCCCAACATACTAGCTTTCAATGTAAGCCATTGTATGGTATAATTTCTGTCAAGTGATCTCAGACCAGACTCAAGTTTCAAATTTGGGGCCATCATGAATTTAGAGAACATCCAAGATGTTGATAGTAACTTCAAGACATTTTGACAGTCCTCTTTCCTCTGTGCATCAACCTAAATCAGTCTTCCATTATTACCCTATGTAATGAAGCTGTACATTGATGAAAGGCATTGTGCAGTGTGTTTGTCATCACTTTCATCCTAAATTGTTGAGATGAAGAACACAAATTAAAAACTTATGGCCCAAAAACACCAGTGGACAAAAATGTGATGCCTAAATATTTACAAGATACATATTTTGATATTTAAAAAATCCCATATGTTAGAAAGCGTGACAAGTGACAATGAAATATGTTGTATCACAGAAGTTGAAGGAGAGTGTCGTGTAAAACAAAATATGTAGACATGCTTCTGTAAACAACTCCATATGAATACTGTACTTGTCATAAATTATTCAGTGATTGTCTTATGTTCTGGTAAAAAAAGAAATGAAAGTTCCTGCCCACCTTTATACTATGGTGTATATAGCTTTTATGAATGGTACAGTATTAACTCTGTATTTTGTATTGATGCAGATGTGATAGTGTGCAGTGTTGCAAGTATCATGTGAGTGACCTCCTGCCTTGAATGAAATTTTGTTAGTATTTGGTTACAAGATTCTGATAATACTAAGTTGGTGAATTAATATATTATAAAAAGAAAAGGTTGATTTATGACAGCAACTTACCAGCACTCTTGAAAAGAAACAAACAAACCAATGCAGGTTGAGAGGAAAAATCTTGCCTGCATATTGTCATTAACTGCACAACTCTAGAGAATATTTTATGACATGAAAGATAAATTACTAGAGTACTAATAACCACCTGTCTTTTATTAAGAAGGCATTTAATAGTGTTGCCAACAATCCCTTTAAAAGAAAATGCATTAACCATAGAAGAATAACTTACTTTATACAGACAAATCTCTGTGTCATCTATCATCAGTTAGGAAAGCTAAATATTTACAGCTTAAGGCCATGCCTAAATGATTCTCCTCTATATAAAGTATGTGTATGGCACAGTCAAAAGATGCCGTGTTTTATATATGTAATTTGGAGTGTGTGCTTGCTGCCATCAGGACAATACTGCCACAGTGAATGCTTTTTATGTATACTGTTTCTTCCCCAGCCAGAACTCTCTAAAACTTTTGTAAGAAGTGAATACTAATGCCCCAGAAAATATTGAGGGAGGGGCTGTGTGCTGTTGCTTGTGGTTGCTCTAGTCTCATGTGTGGTTGTGAAGTGAACATGATGTACCAGAGGCAAATATATTGGTTTAAACAGTTTTCTGTATTTTCTTTCACACTCAAAGAGAGAGAGAGAGAGAGAGAGAGAGAGAAATGGAAGAAATCCAACTCCTTCCATTTTATTGTTTAACTCCTAGAATCCATGAGTTTCTTTTTCTGCCACTCCCATTATTTATTCATCATTTTCAAATATAAGGTAGGAACTTCTAAACAGTGGTCATTTTAGTTTCTGACATGACTTCATGCTCCTTGTAAACAATGAAGTATGAAGGAAGAAGGAAATAAATTTGTCAAGCTGCTCTCTCTCTCTCTCTCTCTCTCTCTCTACGAATATCAATAACAAAAATATACGCTTTAATATATCACCAAAATTTATACTATATTTTCTAGATAAATGACGTAACTAATGCTTTCAGTTCATTGGCCTTTCAGCACCGCGTTCACCAATAAGAAACCGATGTATATCCCCACATAGCTCATGCGAATCACGTGACGTCGTCGGCCGGAGTGTCTAGGAGCAAGATGTGGCGGCGGCACGTGTAGTGTGTTTTCTTTATTTATTTTTTTTTTTTTCCAAAGCCGCGTTTCTGCTGATTACATATCATTAGAGCCAGTGAGATCGTGAAGTGTTGGTGTATTCGTGAAGGTAGGACAAGGAGTCTATATTGAACGTTATTTTGTACATTATATGGATGTTATTTGGTAGGAGGGAGATATCACCAGCGCAACTATGGTTCAGTGTTACGGTTCATTGTATCGAATCTACGGAACGTCTGACTCACTCTCTCTCTCTCTCTCTCTCTCTCTCTCTCTCTCTCTCTCAAGCAATGGCTGTTTGACTCCATAGTTATTGCTCAGATTTTTTTTATTTCTCTGGCTTGTAACCATTAGTGAGGTACTGTCCCCTACCTTCTTCCCTTCTCATCCCTCCCCTATTTCATCTGCTTCGTTCCTTGCTAGATGCTGCTCCTCCCTCTCTCGGATCCTCCCTTTCTCGTTTCCACCCGTTCTCCATGGGCTTTGGCATTAGTTAGCGGTGATTTCTGATGAGGAATGATCAGTGTTGGTCGCCACTACATTCCCGTACAGTTTGTATTGGGCCTTCCATTAGCAAGGTAAGTATTGTCGGTTCGTTTTCCTTAATCTTTATGATACTGCAAGAATGTCTTAGGGATTCATGATGCCTGCCTGCTTTCGATTCTTTCCTTTGTCATGCTTACTGTGTACGTATTCTGATAGTTATATGTTATTACTGATGTTGTAGTTGTAGCTGTTATTGTTATTATTATTATTATTATTATTATTATTATTATTATTATTATTATTATTATTATTATTATTGTTATTCTTCTTATTATTATTTATTATTATTATTATTATTATTATTATTAGTAGTAGTAGTAGTAGTAGTAGTAGTATCATTGTTGTATTATTATTATTATTATTATTATTATTATTAATACTGCTGCTGCTGCTCGGGTGCTCGGGATGGTCAATTAGGTTAATGAGACACTCATGTCTTTACATTTGATATATTCAGCAAAAACCGGGAAACTGTTCGTAGTTAACTCACAGATGGAAATAATTTGGTCTCATGAAAGCATCCCGTGTTTCAAATTGGAAAGGTGATTATTACTATATCTTGTGAATACTTGTGTTAGTGTTTTAATTTGAGTAAATTCAAGCTCTAATTGTGTAAAAAGGAGTCCTATAGTATTTACTTATTTAGTGATTTATTCATTCATTCATTTTATTTGTTTATTCATTTATTTCAAGTATATAGTGATACCATGATAGCAGTAGGAACAACTTCTCAAGATGCATCAGTCAGAATCATCCTAGCGGCGTGATGTTAACATATCGTATCGTCAGCGTCGCAATACTGGTAAAGATCTCTTGCTTGATCGAGTTCAGACCATGGCTCCTTCCATCCGCCACGTTGGTAGCTTCAAGGGCACCCTCATCACAGCGTAACTGACAAAGTAGATCTTACCTGCCAATCATAACTTTTCACCCAAGTCCCTTTCTTTGAATATGGTCGTACATAAATGAAGAACAGGATTTAACCAGAAGACTAAGTATGAGTAAATTTCCGAAACCCTTTTCTTTTACTAGTCTATTTTCAATTATGTATCCTTATAACTTTTTACAAAACGTCGATAGTGATGCAAGAGACCCTTGAGGCGAAATTACAGTTTTCAGCCATGTATGTACACTACAATACTCATTTGGTCAGTTTTCAAAGGTACGTATATATAGCTTTCATGGATGTCTTCATCTGTTAAGGGCCTGGTCACACCGCCCGAATTTTGCTGGAGCGTCCCTTGAACGGTAGGGAGGGGGAGGGGTCGATTTTCGACAACGCTCGTCACCGCGCACAAAATGGGAAAAAAAAAAAAAAACACTGGCGTTGGCTTAGCGGTGCACCGGCGTTGCTTTAGCGTTGGTTTAGCGGTAGCGAGTGTTGGTTTAGCGGTGACGCGAGCGTTGGTTGTTCAGTTGTTGGGCAAAACAAGAGTTCATCTGTGTACTCCTCAATGATGGCCTCTACCACTTCTCTGACTACCACACTGATGGTGTTGTGGGAAAGCCTCCAGGCATACTGCATGTTTCTGTAGGTGTTACCAGAGGCCAGGTGCCGTAGGGTGATTGCCACTTTGAGACCAGGTTCCAGGCTTGCACGGTAGTTGGTGTCTTGCTTGGTCAATCTGGGGTCAGCCTCTGTATAAGTTCATCAAACATGGCTGGTGGCATCCTCATGAAGTGCTGGAAGGCTCGTGGATCCTCATTCCTCAGCTCCACCATCAGCTTGTCATACAATCCATGTTCAGGCCTTCTCAGTATCCACTGTCTGACCCACACAACTCTGTCTCTCCTTCTTCTCTCTCTTCTCCTTCTGTCAACAGCTTGTTGCAATCTGAGGAGGTTCTGATTCTGCTGCTGGACTAGTGTACCAATCATAACAAGTCTCTCAGCATCCATAATGATACAGTTTTACTGTAACTTTGAGCAAATTCGATATAGATGAGATCTGAACTCAACGGCAGCTCGATTCCAAATGAGCTCCTGGTCCATTTCTCCCCGTATATAGCAAAATTCTGGTCCCGCTTCGACACCTCTATACCAACGCCAAACCCAAAGTTCATCGCTGCCATGGATCGCTGCTTCAACGCCCGACATCGTTCCAGCAACGCCGTGTCCGCTCGTAAAACGCTTACAACCGCTCCACCGAAGTTTGTGCAACGTTTAATCGCCGCCCGGGCAACGCTGGCGAAGCAGCGGTGGTCCAGCGTTCAAGATTTCTGCGTTGGCCTAGCGGACCCAAACGTCCACGAACTTGCGTCTAGCGGTGCCAAACTTTGACTGGGCGTTGGTGGAGCGGGGGTGAACTTTGCCGGGGCGGTAAATTGCCCCCTCCTCACTGCTCACAATATTTTGTACAGCTGAAAACTTTTGGAGCGGTAGGAGGGCCCCGCGAGAAACATCAGCGGTGGCCGAGCGTAAACGGCGTTGCTTTAACGGGGGCCAACTTTTGTTAAACGGTGGTGAACGGTTACGAGCGGTGATGAATTTTTTCACCGCTCCCGGAACGCTCCAGCAAAGTTCGGGCGGTGTGACCGGGCCCTAAAGTTAGACGATATATATATATATATATATATATATATATATATATATATATATATATATATATATATATATATATATATATATATATATATAGAGAGAGAGAGAGAGAGAGAGAGAGAGAGAGAGACGGACAGACAGACAGAGCGAGCGGGGTTATTGGGAGTGAGGTGTGGAAGTGTCTCATTAGAAATCTTTTCCTCTATCTGGAGTTCAACACGTAGTGCAATACAGAATGTATCTACTGTTTTGCATTTCATCATTCAGGCTTCGTTAGAATTTACCTGTAAGAAAGCCGTTACTTCCTCACGATCATGACCACCACCACCATGACTATTCTCACACTCCTTGAAGTACTCTTCCCGAAGGCACCTCTTGAGCACCTTACCAGTGGCGTTCTTGGGTATGGCGTCCACCACCTGCACGCCCCCAGCCAGGTGCTTGTGTTGTGGTAGACGTGCTGGGGATGTTTTGAAGATGAGTTGTGTGCGTGTTTTTACCTAATAGTTCTCACTAAATGTACTTTTTAAAGAATTGAGTCAAGCTCGTAACCAATGTCCTATCTTTTAAGATTAGCTTTGTCATATATGACAGTGATGCCACTGAGCCATGTTTCCAGGTTGTCCTGTCTCCCGAAATATTGTAGTATGAGATGAGAAAAGTACAAGAACACACAACGCCACGTATACCTTTATATTACTAAAAAGAAGTATTGGATGACCCATTCTCGAGTAAGGAGCCAAGGCAGGCTAATCACAAACAATGCGAAGTTTGCTATGTAGGTTATTTTCCTATTTTGAAAGGCTTGGCCTGGCCCGATCACACGCTTTTTAAACACTAATATCACCGGATCTACGCTGCCGATCGTAATGAAATCAGTCCTAAAGGATAACACAACTTTATTGATTTTGAATGATGTGGTTTTCATATCTTCTTTTGGGTGAAGTCAATGGGTAAGATCTAGAAAGTCGAAAATGGGATTTCTCAAAAAACTATTCAAGCAAATTTGACTAAACTTAAGACATATCATGTTGTTATTATTGCAATAATAACAAAATTCCTTATGTGAACTTTGAGGAAACTCTGCTCAGATGATTATGATATCCACCAGACTGTAAACGTGAGGCTTTCACCTGATTGCACCTCACGTCACAATTCCCTGATTGAGGTAGGCATTATTATCATTATCATCATCATTATTATAATTATCATTATCATTATTATTATTGTTACTTTTATAATAATAATAATAATAATAATAATAATAATAATAATAATAATAACAATAATGATAATAATGATAATGATAATAATAGTAATATTTATCATCATTATAATCATAATTATTATTATTACTATTATTATTATTATTATTATTATTATTATTATTATTATTATTATCTATCATTATTATTATTTATTTATTTATTATTATTATTATTATTATTATTATTATTATTATTATTATTATTATTATTATTATTACTATTACTATTACTATCATTATTATAATTGTTATAATGATAATAATAATAATAATAATAATAATAATAATAATAATAATAATAATGATAATGATAATAATAATGATGATAATAATGATAATGATAATAATAGTAATATTGATCATCATTATAATCATAATTATTATTATTACTATTATTATTATTATTATTATTATTATTATTATTATTATTATTATTATTATTATTTATTATTATTATTATTATTATTATTATTATTATTATTATTATTATTATTGTTACTATTACTATTACTATCATTATTATAATTGTTATAATAATAATAATAATAATAATAATAATAATAATAAAAAACTCTGTCATAGTTTGGGGGAAGTTGGGGAAGGGATGAGTAGTTTATTTCCTGACCGGTTTCGCCTTACACTTCCAGCGTCTTCAGAGGGAATAGTTTCTCTGAAGACGCTGGAAGACGAAACCAGTCAGGAAATAAATTGCTCCTCCACAGCCCGTGTATCCATTCTCCACCTCTCCTCCAATAGTAATAGTAGTGATAATAACAACAATAATAATAATAATAATAATAATAATAATAATAAGTAGTAGTAGTAGTACCATTATTATTATCATTATTATTATTATCATCGTCATCAGTTATCTACACCTTTCCTCCCTTCCATCGAATCACAACCATGTCATCCCAATCAATTCAATTCCTGCTTGTCTTACACCTCTTCCTCCCTCCT
Source organism: Portunus trituberculatus (assembly GCF_017591435.1). Classification (NCBI taxonomy): domain Eukaryota; kingdom Metazoa; phylum Arthropoda; class Malacostraca; order Decapoda; family Portunidae; genus Portunus; species Portunus trituberculatus. The sequence continues at coordinate 22,122,111 of NC_059297.1, forward strand.
GTCTTACACTACCTCTCCTACACCATCCAGTCTCTTTCCTCCTCCCTCCTGCCCTACACATTATTCCATAACTCCCTTTCACTACATCTCACACTTTTCCTTCCTCTATAATCTATTCTCCCCACTGCCACTTTCCCATGCCATGCCTCTAACCACCCACCTGCCACATAGTCCTGCAGGGCCTTTGGGGAAGGGACGGGCACGCCAGGGAGGGGCACCACATAGGCCCGAGGGACCTCACCCAGACGGGAAGACGGCACCGCTATCACCACCACCTCCCCCACCCCCTCCGCTCCTCGAAGCACATCCGCTATCTCATTTGAGGACACCTGCGGGAAAATGATTCTTGTTAGCACTGTCATCATCATCATCATCATCATTGTCATCATCAGTAATAGCATCTGTAGGAATGCCCACCAAACTCTTCATCTATACAGGCTGCCTCATCACGCCTATACCTTCCTTCTTTTCCTGTACATTCAGTCATATCCAGTATATCATAACATCACAATAAAGTCACCAGTCCTCAATGATACATACCATTGCGACCCAAACAGTTAAACATAATCATCACCACCACCACCACCACCATCATTATCATTATCATATAGTAATAGTGTTAGTTTTCTCATAGCGGGCAGCTGTATCATGCACGCTTAGAACCAGATGGATCAAAGGTTCCAATCCTGGCCACGCTCATAGATTAGGAAGGACATGGATAACGTTCCCTATAATCAAAACCAAAGTCTGTCAGGAAGCATCGTCGTATTCCTAAATAATGCGCGGAACCCGGATATAAAAACTGGTTAAGCTTTCATGTAGATGCAACAACAGCATTATTTAGAAAATCTTGTTCAGAACTGTGTCACCATAACTGGAAGTATTGGTACTGGTGTTTTGGTCGATAGCTGTGTGGATAACGTGTTCACCGCATTGGGTACAGTGTGGCCGTTGGCCGTTGGTATGCGGTCCTTTTGGTACCAACACTAATCGCTCTCAGACAAACCGGGTCCCAGTTCCTTTCATTACGGGGTCGCTTGGAAATTCGCTGTCTAGAATTAACATATTTGGCAACTGATGTAGATCCTAGAAATCAGTCCACCATATTTAATCAGTCACTCAGTCAGTGTTTAAAGAAACTGCGTAGCACTACGCATTTATGAGACCTCCGGACTCAACGTACAAGTAAGTGCCACACCATAAGAGGTGACATTGATAACTTGTCGAAATGTTACCCAACGATTCCACGAGGTTGTCGTTAATGTGTCATTTTTGCCCTTAAAGTTTATTTCCACGTAATTCGTAATTCGTGAGCAAGGCTTTTTTTTCAATATATTCAAATAGGGCGCGTGCACACACACACACACACACACACACACACACACACACACACACACACACACACACACACACACACACACACACACACACACACGCCCGGTAGCTCAGTGGTTAGAGCGCTGGCTTCACAAGCCAGAGGACCAGGGTTCGATTCCCTGGCCGGGTGGAGATATTTGGGTATGTCTCCTTTCACGTGTAGCCCCTGTTCACCTAGCAGTGAGTAGGTAAATCGAGGAGTTGTGACCTTGTGTGGTGTGTGCCTGGTCTCAGGCCTATCCGAAGATCGGAAATAATGAGCTCTGAGCTCGTTCCGTAGGGTAACGTCTGGCTGTCTTGTCAGAGAGTGCAGCAGATCAAACAGTGAAACACACACCTGGAAGCCTTTCACTTTGATGACATCCTTGATCCTATCTGTGATGAAAAGGAAGCCTTCATGGTCACAGTGGCCGAGGTCTCCCGTGGGTAGCCATCCACCTTCCTTCAGCGTTGGGGGAGAGGGGGCAGAGCCGGGAACGGGGGCGTATCCTAGCATTATCCCGGGACTTCTCACCCACACCTCCCCCTCCTCCCCGGGCGGCAGCCCCACACTGCTCCCTGGAACCACGACCTGTGCCGATAGGAAGACAGTGCTCCATTCTCCACTGAATAAGAGTAAACATGAGTCTCTCTCTCTCTCTCTCTCTCTCTCTCTCTCTCTCTCTCTCTCTCTCTCTCTCTCTCTCTCTCTCTCTCTCTCTC
>NC_059297.1:22126689-22134189 GCF_017591435.1 Portunus trituberculatus
CTGTCCACACCCTTGCTTTCTAAATTCTTCCGTAACACGTGACTCACAGTCACTGTGCTTTATTTATCAAAATATGGAACATACTTTTTTCACCTAGTTAAACAGATTGAACACACACACACACACACACACACACACACACACACACACACACACACACACACACACACACACACACACACACACACACACACACACACACACACATTCTCATTGCTTCAGTTTCCTCCCTGTCTCACTCACCCCTCCCTGTTGTGGCCAGGCAATCCACTCTGTCTTCATGAGTCTGGAGAATGATGGGCGGTTTCGGGATGAGGAGCCAATCACCCACACTTTTCTCAGGGTGTCAGGAACCACAGTGGTGACATTTTCGACTAGCTCCAACACACTCTCGTCCACCACAGCCCAACGCGCCTTGCTAACCTTCACCACATGGGCCAGCACCTCTGTGGGGGACGAGGATGTGTAGGATTTGATGTGTAAGAACACCACACTAATACATATCACAACATGTATTTAAAGCAGCGAGTTGAACAACAACAATGCAGTAACACGAGTGAAAACATACTACAAGAGAGTTGTGTGTAGAAGCAACTCATTAACATCAGTCAACACATAATTAAGCTTGTAGATGTGAGACAATACAATGCTTGTGAGTGTAGGACAATAAATTGATACATATTGCAGTACATAATTGGAAGAAGAAGAACAACACATGATGTAACGGATGGACTCACCTAGGGAGGAGGAAGGGCTCGCTGCGACACAGGTGGCGGGGAGGAGTTGGATGGCTAGCTGGGCAATGGGGAACTCTATCGTGTTAGGAGAGAGAAGGATTACCGCGTCGCCAGCCCTCACGCCCGCCGCAATAAGGCCGGCACACACGCGGGGCACCATGGCACACACGTCGCTGTAGCTGTAGTGGTGTCCGCTGGCCGCGTCCTCCTGAAAGAGTATTGAACCCGTATGCAGAAATCTCTCTCTCTCTCTCTCTCTCTCTCTCTCTCTCTCTCTCTCTCTCTCTCTCTCTCTCTCTCTCTCTCTCTCTCTCTCTCTCTCTCTCTCTCTCTCTCTCTCTCTCTCCATGACTATTTTGAGAAGCGACGGAAATGATATACCGAGTTCTTAATAGTGTTTTTGCTGCTAGTAGAGTAGAAATCTTATTGATCTGTCTCTCTTCCTCACGTATTTTTCAATTTTCTCTTTATAGCCTTATCTCACTTTTCTTTTTCTATGCAAAACTAGGTTTTCTTCCTCTGTCCTAAATAATCTTGCTTCCTCCTCCTCCTCCTCCTCCTCCTCCTCCTCCTCCCTCTCTCCCTTCCTCCCTACTTACCAGTGCTTTCTTTCCTCGTGGTATGCCATCTTACGGAGAAGAAAGGCAGCAACGTTTGTTTCAGGCACGGAGGGCAAGGAGTATCACTCTTCCATCTTGTTATGTATCCTTCCTTGCTCTCATCCTTCCTCTTGCTCTCTTTTCTCGGAGAAAGTGTGTCTTTCGTCATGTTGAACCTGTAAAATATTGGCATAATATTCATTCCCATTCTAATTGAAAGGAAATCAGAGGTGCAACCTCAGGGATTGTGTCAACGTTTATGATGCAACAAGGGAGTAGGAACAAATATAGAAATATAAATGGTAATTCGCTGTATTTCTTGAAGTTGGCAAAAGTTCAATCATTATGATTATTCAGTAAGATATAATAACAATATTATAAATAAAGTTCACTGACATTCCACGATAAACAATGACATACATATTTGATGAATATAGTATACTGGCGCTTCCTGGTAAACAGATTTATTGTTCATAATTTATTAGCTGCATCTGATATTAAGAATATTGTAATATAACAGTAAAATCAAATATATTCACGACTCTCTCTCTCTCTCTCTCTCTCTCTCTCTCTCTCTCTCTCTCTCTCTCTCTCTCTCTCTCTCTCTCTCTCTCTCTCTCTCTCTCTCTCTCTCACTTCCTGAATGGGTGGTCGTCTCTAAAAGACGTGGAAAGTGTATCATCAGTGTAGGAGTGGATAGGGCAAGAAGTTTGGTTAAGAGGATCATTAATGAATAATAAAAAAAAAGTTGGTGACAGAACTGAGGAACACCCCTGTAAATAGATTTAGGAGAAGAGGAATGACCATCTACCACGGCTGCAATAAAATGGTCAGAAAGGAAACTTGAGATAAAGTTGCAGACTCAATAAGGTAAGCCAGAAGGTTACCTTGACAGAAGCCTTACTGGCGATCAGAGAAGATTATGAAGTGACATGTTTGAGAAACTTCCTATTGAGGATAGATTTAAAAAACTTTAGATGAGCAAGAAATTAAAGGTATAGGGTGATCTCTGACACGGAAACAATAATCATTCAAGGGAAAATTACCATAGTACCTCCTCAGATCCTCACAGCTTGCTGAGGCAAAACGCCAGAGGAATCTCCGCCTTAGGGGATCCTAAGAAGGGATTGGAGAGATAGGATACAGATATCAGATTGTAATCGGAGGAGACCAACGGAGAAGATGGGTAACAGCGTAAACAGAAGGATTAAAGGTAAGAAAAAATCAAGAATGTTGGGCGTGTCTCCAAAACGGTTAGGAATACGAGTAGGGTGTTGCACCAGTTGCTCTAGGTCATAGAGGATAACAAAGTTGAAGGCTAGTTCACCAGGATGGTCAGTGAAGGGAGAAGAAAACCAAAGCTGGTGGTGAACATTGAAAGTTAAAGAAGAAAGATTCAGGAAGATGTCAAGACATTTTGGATAGCTGCTTGAATTCAAGAGCAGTCCGACCTGGGGACATTTCTGGTCCCCTCCCTAGAAGGGGACTCCGAGGTTGGAATAGGAGTCGCCATTTCTTTTTTTTATTTTGAGAGAAGCAAGTGTGTGTAGTAAGTGCATGTAGTTTTGTGATGTGAAGGAGAGTTGTCTTTAGATGGCAGGCTGTGACTACCTCTTTGAGTTGTGAGACACAAAGGGAAACGTTCAGCGAGATCACAACTAGCTTTTATGGAAGGTTCACAGTATCCCCTAAATTAGTGCTATTAGACCAGTGTTTCCCAACCTTTTCGCAGCGATTACCCAAAAATACAATTTCACAATCATCCATTACCCCAATGAACAAATACTCGTAATATAGGAAAAAAAGTAACTGTATTTCATACTTCAAAAGCAGACAAAATAGAAACTATGCAACACAATAATGCAAATCTATAATACGAAAAGAAGTAATTTTAGTTCATACATAGAAAGCAGAAAAAAATAATAGAAATCTTCATTGAAATTATATGAAAATGTAAACTGATTTCCTCATCCCATGCCAAACATCCATTACCCCAAAAATATGGGGTCATTACCCCAATGGGGTAATTTACCCCTAGGTTGGGAACCACTGTATTAGACCTAGCTGGGAGTAACACGTAGGTTAGCGACAAAAAAACTCACCGTATCAGCGAGGTCCCGTGGTACTGACTGTGGTCTAGCTGTACTGACCGTGGCACTGACTTTCACTCTCTTTATAAAAAATGTTGAGTGTTTCCTACTCACGACCACAGGTTAGTGCTGCGTAGATAGAAGCGCTTATGAGTTCACACGTTTTCTGAGGGAGGCCTGTTGTGCAGCATAATATATATATATATATACGAGTATATATAACTGTATCTCAAGGTGATCAAGACGACTGCTTGACACTTCCCGGTATTCATAATTCTCAGTAAGCATGGTATCTAATGACTTCATGTAGGTGATTATGGTTACTTAAAGGAAAAATAAATATGTACGCATACACACACACACACACACAAAAAAACCTTCAGACTAGATATCAAGCAAACTTATTCATGGATACATAATGTATTGTACTGTACACATTTAGTAGATATTTCTAAGAAAGCAAATGTAGCACTTGATAGTTGTCTTTTATTATGGCCTGCTTCTTTCAACATGCCTGCATCAGTAGAGAAGTGCTGCCGTACATTTTGAAAAATGTTAGGATGAGTCATGTAGACCTACGTACTACGTACCTATAGCAACACTACAGCTCTCAAAATGTTTTGTATGTGTAATTTCCTTCATGTAAATGCTATTACAAACGTCTATGGATATGTAGCAGCCCTATAGCTGAGCACATGAGCATGTGTTTATGAAGTAGCCTCAAATATATACACCAGTACACATGTAGATATGTCTAAGTACTCAGTACATCATACGAGTGAGCTGGATAGCAGCGTTGATCGATCGAGTTACTTGTTTGATATTTACAGAAGTTGGCGTCAGTGTCAATGTTGCTGATGAAAGAACTGACATAAGCACGTTAGGTGACAGATGAGGCTCTGCTGGGATCGTGTGTTCACCTCGGTCGCCTGCTGGTCACCCAGCCAGTCTTCCTCATTACGGAGCGAGGTCAGAGCTCATAGACCGATCTTCGGGTAGGACTGAGACCACAACACACTCCACACACCGGGAAAGCGAGGCCACAACCCCTCGAGTTACATCCCGTACCTATTTACTGCTAGGTGAACAGGGGCCACACATTAAGAGGCTTGCCCATTTGCCTCGCCGTGTGTGTGTGTGTGTGTGTGTGTGTGTGTGTGTGTGTGTGTGTGTGTGTGTAAATAAAGAAAATAACAATTATCATTATTTTAGCAGTATCATTATTAATCATTATGATTTCCAATTACATCTTGCAATCTAGTTAGGTATCGTTTGACAGGATTTTTCAATTATTATGTGTTCCTACTTTGTAAGCACCATTACTTTGTTAATGAGGTTTTCTTATTGAAGCGTATTGGGATTTTGGGTGTGTGCGAAAAGTGGTTCAGTCGAGAAGTGTGTGTGCGTTGTTAACATTATAGGGTTTTGTTTCTATAGGAGTAGCTACCCTCCTCTGGCATCCCTAAACACGCTGTTAACCTTGGCATCTGGGGCTTTATTAAAGTTGGTCAAGTTTTTGAAGATATTCCAAACACTTTTTTCAGTTTTCTTTCACATTTTTCTACCATGTCATCGTTGTTTACAGACCACCTACTAAGCGTTTCAGAGAGTTTGAGGGCACGTTTTTCTAGAATAACTTTGTAAGGAACACGCATATCATTATGAAATTTTACCACAGTGTATTTGACACCCTCCCCTAATATCCCAATGTGTCATGAATCGTAAACAGTATATAATAATGGCACTTCTCCCTATAAAAATAGGAGAGAGTCACTTATCCCTCACGAAGAAACGGACAAGTGGAGAGAGAGAGAGAGAGAGAGAGAGAGAGAGAGAGAGAGAGAGAGAGAGAGAGAGGGATACATAGACGGGGAGGGAGGGAGGGAGGAGGAGGAAGGAGAGAAATATGGAGAGGGGGATGGAAGAGAGGGAGGGAAGGAGCAGGGGGAGGGACTATGTGGGTGGAGCTTGTTACTACGTCACAGATAGTACTACGTCACCATTTCTCACCACTTGTCCGTTTCTTCGTGAGGGATTAGTGACTTTCTCCTGTTTTTATAGGGAGAAGTGCCATTATTATATACTGTTGACGATTCTTGACACATTGGGATATTAGGGGAGGGTGTCAAGTACACTGTGGCAAAATTTCATAATGATATGCGTGTTCCTTACAAAGTTATTCTAGAAAAACGTGCCCTCAAACTCTTTGAAACGCTTAGTAGGTACCTCCAGTTAGTGAATTGAGTTGAGTGCAAAGAACGACAAGAGTTATGGTGACAACGGTGGGGGGAGGAGAATTTGGAACATAGTGATGAACGTGAACCGTTTCGAATCCTATCCTACACCATCATGAACCCTCTCTGGTAACGTAGATAGTACTTTGTAGAATTGAAGGTGAAAATTGTGAAAGCCATGCTCCCTTTGGTACCGTTAACCATTTTAGTGAATTTTCTAGTTTCAATGTCATCTTGTTCAGCCATGCAATCAACGATCTTTGTCCATGAATGACTGCTTCACCTCAAAACTCCAACACGCAGATTGAGGAGAGCCAGTGCAACTACCGCAGTGAGGAGCTTTAGTACCCTTGTTGTGTGATGATGGATGGGCTGAAACACACTCAACACAGCCTCCTAATCTATCACACCGATCATCGTGGCCAATGCTACAGCCACTCACCTAACAAGAAGGCAGGTGTGTGTGTGTGTGTGTGTGACAGTGGATTATGTCTGCTTCACTGTCTTTTTAATCTTTTAGTTCATAATTCGTATACAGTTGTGTATTTTTATTGATGGTGTTGAGTGCTTTTATTATTGTGGAATTTGAATTATCTGCTTAGCTGTACATTTTTACCTTGTTTTATTTATTCTGTATTCTTATTTGTTTGTTTATAGTGAGTTTGCATGAGTGACTTTGGTAAGATAATCTTTGATCAATATTACAATGTTATGATACGAATGATGCATAGAGGAGGGGGACAAAGTAGACATATAGAAACGATAATTTATTCCCAGCGAGGTTTAATAGCATTTCTTCTGTTCCGGACCAGTTTTGGTTTGCGTCAGTTCAGGAGGTGTTGTGAACCCTCCATTTTCCATATCACAGAGCTACATGCACTTACTACACACACTTCCTTCTCTCAAAAAAAAAAAAAAAAAAAAAAATGGCAACTCCTAATACAACCTCGTGGTCCTCTTCTGGGGAGAGGACCATAATTGTCACCAGATCGGACTACTCTTCAGGTACTGACCCAAAATGTCTTGACACCTCCCTTAACTTTTTTTTTTCATTAACTTCGCGGTCTTAGATCTAATTTTCAATCTAGATCACCACCTCTCCTCTACTAAACCTGATGTTTTCCTCACCGAAACACAGCTGTCTGAGGCAACTGACAGTAGCCTCTTTTCTGTTTCCTCCTACTTTCTCTATTCTCATTTCTGTTCCAAAGCTCGATGTTGTGTCTTCTATGTGCGCAATGACTTGACTTGCTCTCCATCTGGCTTCGACTCAATAGTTACTTTCTAACTAAATTTATCTGTGCTGTCTATCTCTCCCCTAATTCCTCTGTGGTGATGCATGTCTGCACCTCCTCGGCGGCAGTCCCCTCCAAGTGGTTCGGTCGGCCAAGCTGCTTGGGGTCACAGTGGACGACCAGCTGACATGGAAGCAGAATGTCGCCACTACAGTAAGATCAGCGGCCTACAGACTTTACATGCAGCGCAGACTCCAGCCACTGGGCACACCAGCTGAGGAGTTAAAGGGGGTATACCTCACCTTTATTCTGCCCAGACTTATGTATGCATCACCAGCGTGGTCCTCCTCTCTCGCCTCCACTCAACAACAGCAGCTAAAGGATGTGCAGAAGGCGGCATGCAGGATCATCCTTGCCTCTGCCTACATTAACTACAATCACGCCCTGACCACCTGAGCCTCCCCAGACTGTCTATCAGACACTGAAAGGTCCTGGTAATAGTAGGTAGGGGGCTGCTACGTCACTCGAAGATTCACCACCACCTCCCCCCTGACGCCCCTCGCCCTATAGACACCACACGTTACAACAATGTGGACATGCCCATA
>NC_059297.1:22139189-22181689 GCF_017591435.1 Portunus trituberculatus
TGGTGTGTGTGTGTGTTGTGTATGTGTGTGTATGTGTGTGTGTTATGTGTGTTATGGTGGGGTGGTTGTGTGTGTGTTGTGGTGGGGTGGTTGTGTGTGTGTGTTGTGGTGGGGTGGTTGTGTGTGTGTTGTGGTGGGGTGGTTATGTGTGTGTTGTGTGGTGGGGTGGTTATTATGTGTGTGTGGTGGTTATTATTGTGTGTGTGTTATTATTGTTATTATATTAGTGTTATTAGTGGTTATTATGTATGTGTGTTATTAGGAGTGGTTATGTGTGTGTGTAATTAGATTGGTTATTATAATATTATTATTAGGATTGGTTGTGTGTTAATAATTATTAGTTATTATTGTGTGTTATGGTTAGATGTTATTATGTTATTAATGGTGGTGGTTGTGTGTGTTATTAGTAGTGGTGGTTGTGTGTTGTGGTGGTTGGTGGTGTGTGTGTGTGTGGTGGTGTGTGTGGTGGTGTGGTGGTGGTGTGTGTGTGTGGTGGTGTGTGTGTGTGGTGGTGTGTGTGTGTGTGGTGTGTGTGTGTGTGTGTGTGTGTGTGTGGTGTGTGGTGTGTGTGGTGGTGTGTGTGTGTGTGTGGTGGTGGTGTGTGTGTGTGTGTGTGTGTGGTGTGGTGGTGTGTGGTGGTGGTTATGTGTGGTGGTGTGTGTGTGTGGTGGTGTGTGGTGTGTGTGTGTGTGGTGTGTGTGTGGTGGTGTGTGTGGCTGTGTGTGTGGTGGTGGTGTGTGTGTGTGTGGTGTGTGGTGGTGTGTGTGTGTGTGGTGGTTGTGTGTGTGTGTGGTGGTGTGTGTGTGGTGGTGTGTGTGTGTGTGTGGTGTGTGTGTGTGTGTGTGTGGTGGTGGTGTGTGTGTGTGTGCGTGGTGGTGGTTGTGTGTGTGTGTGTGGTGGTGGTGTGTGTGTGTGTGTGTGGTGGTGTGTGTGTGTGTGTGTGTGGTGGTGTGTGTGTGTGTGTGTGTGGTGGTGGTGTGTGTGTGTGTGTGTGTGGTGGTGTGTGTGTGTGTGTGCGTGTGTGGTGGTGGTGTGTGTGTGTGTGTGTGTGGTGTGTGTGTGTGGTGGTGGTGTGTGTGTGTGTGTGTGTGTGGTGGTTGTGTGTGTGGTGGTTGTGTGTGTGTGTGTGTGTGGTGGTTGTGTGTGTGTGTGTGTGTGGTGGTGGTTGTGTGTGTGTGTGTGTGTGTGGTGGTGGTGTGTGTGTGTGTGTGTGGTGGTGGTGTGTGTGTGTGGTGGTGGTGGTTGTGTGTGTGTGTGGTGGTGGTGGTGTGTGTGTGTGTGTGTGTGGTGGTGGTGGTTGTGTGTGTGTGTGGTGGTGGTTGTGGTGGTGGTTGTGTGGTGGTGGTGGTTGTGGTGGTGGTTGTGTGTGTGTGTGTGTGGTGGTGGTTGACGTTTCACCCCTAGTTTCATGTGTTGTGAACCAGCATACTATTAATGTGAAGCATCAAGCAAGTGTTAGTGCTGAAACGTCAAGGCTCCCCGCATTTGTCACTATCTGGTGCAGTAAGTGTAGGAATAGTCAACTATCAAGATTCGGGGTGTTGTGGTACACAATCTAGGTAAAGTCCCACTCGCTAGTAAAGTCCTGAAGTAATCTACTCGGTTGCTCTTAATTTGACGAGTCACTGATTATACTGAGCAGTTTGTCCCTAGATCATGGAAAGGTTGAGCTCTCATTTGGTATTAAGAATGATTAAATGAGAGCAGGTGAAGGATGTTCCTTGATTGATGATTGGTAACTTTATTATTGCAGCAGTGTATATAATAAGGGAGAAGGTCGGGTCATGCCGGCGTTCGGTGTTGGTGTTAAAGATGAATATAACGAGAGTGATGGACGCGAAACTCTAAGGTTCGTGTTCAGAATAGAATGAAGAATACCGGTGAAGAAAGGGAGGTTTGGATTCAACTTTAAAAAGGTTTGGAGACTACTTTAAAAATTTTTCTTAGTGGTGGGTTAATGGAAAGCACTAAACTTTGAACACGGCGCACCCACACCACACTACACCTAGCGTACATTTTAGGACAAGGTTGTCAATGAATAGTGTTTAAAATGTATAATTGTTTCAGGTCCTGCCACTACTGAAGGAGAATCGAACCAGCGTGTCCTAACCCTCACAACCTGCGGCAGGAAACTGGGTTTCTTGCAAAGCTACACTTCCTCGGAGGAATTGGACCCTGCCTCGCACCAGTTCTGCCCTGACAAAACATGGTTCCATCCAGAGGGAGGACACAACGGAGGAATTAGACCCTGCCTCGCACCAACTCTGCCCTGACAACACGTGGTTCCATCCAGAGGACACACTACGAGGAATTGGACGCTGCCTTGCACCAGCTCTACCCTGGTAACGGGTGGTGCCATTCCGGGAGGGAGGACATTGTCTTGCTGCACCTTTCGCAGAGGAATTGGACCCTACCTTGACAAATATGCGGTGCCATCCAGGAAGGGAGGACAGACTGCCTCACGTACTTGTCAACCAAATACAAATACATGTATATACTTTTGTAATATAATCTGATGTGAATATACCCATATATGTATGTCATCAATTTCATGTGATGTACCCACATAACTGGTGTTTGTACTTAAAATAAACCATGAGCAAGAAAGTGGATATTTATGCTTTTGATTACTTTTTTCTTTAAGCCAACTACCTAATCTGAAACCATCTACCTAAGGCAAGCCTTAATACAATACAAAGCCTATGCTAACCTAAACTCGTATTAAAAAAAATGTTTAAAGCTGGTTTTATTGAAGCTGTAAAATTATGAAATGCATTAAGCCTGAAGAATTGTCCAAATCTGCAGCAGCTACAATGGCAGGGAAAACTGACTGGAGGACCAAATACAAAACAGCCCATAAAAACTGCAAAATCTAATGCAACAATTGTAGCTTAAAAACAGAAAATGCCTCCAGAGTTGTGGCAAAAAACCTGCAAAATTGTGCTAAAAAAACTCAGCTAAAATGGCAGAAAAATGCCTAAGCTGAAAAAATTGGCCAAAACTGGTGAAAAACCCCCTGAAAAGCCCCTGAAAATCAAAAATTGCCAAAAAATTGCAAAAACTGGTCAAAAACCCCCCTGCAAAAGCCCCTGAAAATGAAAAATTGCCAAAAAATGGTGAAAAATGCTGCAAAACTGGCCCTGAAAACTGTACTAAGTCAAAATACTCGAAAGAGTCTCCGGAGACAATGCAGATGCATATTGGAGCTAAAATTAAATAAAAGACTCTCCCTTAACTTAAGCACTTTACTTTTATTTACTCAAGTAAAATAAATAAATAAATAGTGAAAAAGTCTACACAAATTTTCAACTTAAAATTTTCAACTTAAAAAAAAAAAGCAAAAAAGTCTACAACAATTTTCAACTTAAAAACAATTTTCAACTTCACAAAATATTTTCAAATTTTCAACTTAAAAAAAAAAAAAAAAAAAACAAAGCAAAAAAGTCTACAACAATTTTCAACTTCACAAAATATTTTCAAATTTTCAACAAAAAAAAGTCTAAAAAACACACCAAACAATTTTCAACTTCACAAAATATTTTCAAATTTTCAACTTTAAAAAAAAAAAAAAACACCAAAAAAGTCTACAACAATTTTCAACTTAAACAATTTTCAACTTCACAAAATATTTTCAACCAATTTTTCATTTTTTAGACAATCTTACAAACCAACTATTTCAAAAATCAAGGAGAGAGAGAGAGAAAAAACAATTTCCAACTTCACAAAACAATTTTCAACCAATTTTTCATTTTTTAGACAATCTTACAAACCAACTATTTCAAAAATCAAGGAGAGAGAGAGAGAAGAGAAGAGAGAACTTCAGAAAACAGAGAGAGAGAGAGAGAGAGAGAGAGAGAGAGAGAGAGAGAGAGAGAGAGAGAGAGAGAGAGAGAGAGAGAGAGAGAGAGAGAGAATTAATACAAATAACCAATCATATAGTTATAATATACATAAAAACCAATACATTTTAAACACACACACACACACAACACTGACAACTCCTTCAGTACTGGAACACATTTTTACCATTAGATCATTTTATTGAAATTAGGAGGGGTGTATGGAGGTCACTATTTTAATCCACCCACATGATTTTGTGAAGCTTTATAAAATCACCAAATATTAACTAGAATGAATATGGAAATGTGTCATGCTACTGAAGAGCTTAAAAACACCATTCATTACCATTCACTGAAGTAGTAAGATACACTCATGATACAACCCTGATACACTGACACACACTTACCTAACTTACAAACACATAAAAACTTTACATAACCTTTCAACACCAAAAAGTTATTAACTCATGCAACACTTTCAACACCAAAAAGTTATTAACTCATGCAAAATAAACACTCATAAAGCACACCTCTGTGTGGTGTGTGCCTGGTCTCAACACAAGATCACAGCACAGCACACACACAGTGAATTACACACACACACACACACACATCGTGTAGTGTAGTGGTTAGCATGCTCAACTCACAATCGAGAGGGCTGGGTTCGAGTCCCGGGGCGGCGAGGCAAATGGGCAAGCCTCTTAATGTGTGGCCCCTGTTCACCTAGCAGTAAATAGATACGGGATGTAACTCTCAAGGGTTGTGGCCTCGCTTTCCCAGTGTGTGGAGTGTGTTGTGGTCTCAGTTCTACCCAAGATCAGTCTATGAGCTTTGAGCTCGCTCCGTAATGGGGAAGACTGGCTGGGTGACCAGCTGGCAACCGTGGTGAATTACACACACACACACACACACACACACACACACACACTGAATCTTCTATTTATGTGAAGTTTTTGTGTGTTTTGAAGTGAGGTGAGGCTGTGGCAGAGGTTTGGTAGAATGTGTGTGTGTTTCACTGTTTGATCTGCTGCAGTCTCTGACGAGACAGCCAGACGTTACCCTACAGAGCGAGCTCAGAGCTCATTATTTCCGATCTTTGGCTAGGCCTGAGACCAGGCCCACACCACACACAGGGACAACAAGGTCACAACTCCTCGATTTACATCCCGTACCTACTCACTGCTAGGTGAAAAGGGCTACACGTGAAAGGAGACACACCCAAATATCTCCACCCGGCCAGAGAATCAAACTCCGGTCCTCTGGCTTGTGAAGCCAGTGCTCTAACCACTGAGCTACCATGTGTGTGTGTGTTTCACTGTTTGATCTGCTGCAGTCTCTGACGAGACAGCCAGACGTTACCCTACGGAACGAGCTCAGAGCTCATTATTTCCGATCTTCGGATAGGCCTGAGACCAGGCACACACCACACACCCGCACAACTCGATTTACATCCCGTACCTACTCACTGCTAGGTGAACAGGGCTACGTGAAAGGAGACACACCCAAATATCTCCACCCGGCTGGGGAATCGAACCCGGTCCTCTGGCTTGTGAAGCCAGCGCTCTAACCACTGAGCTACCGGGCATATGTGTGTGTGTGTGTGTGTGTGTGTGTGTGTGTGTGTGTGTGTGTGTGTGTGTGTGTGTGTGTGTTTGTGTTGTGTGTGCGTAGTGGTTAGTGTGCTCAACTCCCAATCGACTTTTGTTCGAGTCCCAGAAAGCGGAGAGGCAAATAGGCAAGCCTCTTAATGTGTGGTCCCTATTCAACTAGCAGTAAATAGGTACGAGATGTAACTCGAAGGGTTGTGGCCTCGCTTTCCCAGTGTGCTAAGTGTGTGTTGTGGTCTCAGTCCTACCCGAAGATCGGTCTGTGAGCTCTGAGCTCGCTCCATAATGGAGAAGACTGGCTGGGTGACCAGCAGATGACCGTCGTGAATTACACACACACACACAAATTCAGTATTTATATAAATCTTCTAAGATGACAAAAGGCAATACTTTCACTCCATCACAAGACTTTAGCTCATATTCTCAATTTCTGCTGTGCTTCATCTCCACTATTTCAAAAGGCTTTATTTATAATTACACAATATTTTTAAGGGTGTTTTTGTGGTTCTAGAGGCAGTGACAACGTTTCTACCTTGTTAACTGGAGAAACACTCTTGAAAACTGCCTAACCTAACCTAACAGTTCTTCATCTCCTGTCTTGTGAGTTACTTTGGGTGTTGTTCATGGCTCCAGGTGTTGTTGAAGGTTTGTGTTGTGGCTTGGCCTGGCTTGGTGGTGCAGTGTTCCTGGCAGCAGTATGTTTCCTTTGCAGCATTCAGGGACTCTTGACTTGACTTTCTGTAATGAGATATGCACTGTTTACATTGAGTCACCTTTACTGTATGTGTGTTTACAAATGAGGGCCAGCCAACCAGACGGCCAGCCATACACTCAGAGGAGGATCATATCACACTACTTGCAACACCACCAATCAAGGGGCATTAAGCAAAATAGTTGAATTAGATTTGGGTTAATTAATAAAGGCAAACTTAAGAGTAAATGTTGATTATGATGAAATTAACCCCTTCAGTACTGGGACACATTTTTACCTTGAGTTCTGGGTACCATTAGACCATTTTATTGACATTAGCAAGGGTGTATGGAGGCCACAAGAATGATTGGAAGAGAGAGAGAGAGAGAGAGAGAGAGAGAGAGAGAGAGAGAGAGAGAGAGAGAGAGAGAGAGAGAGAGAGAGAGAGAGAGAGAGAGAGAGAGACTTTATAAAATGACAATATTTATTCTTATTTTACCTTTTCTTTTCTCTTCATTCTTGCTTTCTTTATCTTCCTCTACCTCTTCCTCTTCCTCTTCATGTGTTTCCCCATATCTTAACACAATCTGAAATAATAAAACTGGATTAATATCATAAAACATATAAAATAAAACAATAATAATAATGTAAAATAAATCAGATGGCACCACAAATTGAGTGGAAATCTTCAATCGCTTTTTGAAGTGCTGATGAGCCAAACTGTATTTGTGCCTGGTGAAGTTTGGTTGGGTGAGGTTAGGTTAACTTGAGTTAGGTGAGGTCAGGTTGGGGTTAAGTTAAAATCCCCTAAAAAAGATGCCATACTGTCTTAAAATGCCCTAAAACATGCCAAACTGTCTTAAAATCTGAAAATATCCCAAACTATCTATAAATGCCCTAAACTAAATTGTCTTCAAATCCCCCTAAAAACATTCAAATTATCTTAAAATGCCCTCAAAACATGTCAAACTCTCAAAATGCCCTCAAAACATGCAAAACTATCTTGAAATGCCCTTAAAACTTGCAAAACTATACTAAAATGCCCTAAAAATATCACAAACTCTCTTAAAATGCCCTCAAAACAAACAAAACTGTCTTCAAGTGCCCTCAAAACATGCAAAACTCTTAAAATACCTTAAAACCTGCCAAACTGTCTTAAAATACCCTCAAAACATACCTAACTGTTTTAAAATGCCTTGAAAACATGAGTCTCCATATTCTTTCTGGTGACTATTGGTGATTTTATACATCTTCAGAAACTCATGTGGGAGTTAAAATAGTGAACACTGTGGCCATTAATCTTGTGACCTCCATACACCCTTCCTAATATCAATAAAATGTTGTTAATGTAGTCAAAACTCAGGTGTAGATCTTGTTGGTAGTAGTTAATACAAGTGGACATATGGAGGAAGTAGTAGTATACATCTGGGGAAACACTAATTACTCCCAGTGAGGTTTAATAGCACTGGATGAGGGTCCTGTAAACTGATCATTGGGGCAGTCACAGTCACAGCCTGCCCTCCATGCACTACTCTCTTCCTTCACATAAAACTACATGCAACTAGACACACACACATGAGGAAAGGCTGAAGGAAATGGGAGGAGACCAAATAACAATGTATAAAATAGTAAATGGCATTGAAAAGAGACGAGAAGACCTACTGCTGGTGACAAGAAACTGGAAGGGCAAGAGGATACGTAAAGATCATGTTGAGGCAGTGTGTGAAGGATATTTGAAAAACAGTTTTCCACACAGAAAGGTGGAGAAGTGTAATGCATTGAATAATGAAGTTGTTACATTACATAATGTGCATAAATTCAAAGAAAAAGTGAATAAATGGAGACATGGAGACAAGACACTGAGCCCTGCTCCAACACTGTACAATACAACTACCTAAATACAATAAGGTAAATATACACGCAAACCCACACCCACACAAACACATTAGGGGCCAGAGTGACTGGTTTCCTTTCTGTCCTGATTCACCTCCACTGTTTCAAAAGGATTTATTTAAACTGCCATAAGTTTTTAAGGGGGTTTTTACAGTTCTAGAAGTAGAGTGACAAGAATTCTGCATTCTTAACTGGAAAACACTCTTGAAAACCTACCAGTCATCTGTGACCTTGGAAAACAAGTGTGATGAATGAATAAAGCATTTTTAAGGAAGTTATTTTATGGTTCTCAGGGCAGTGACAAGATTCTGCATTATTAACTGGAGAAACACTCTTGAAAACCCGCCAGTCATCTCTGCAGCCTTGGAAAACAGTTGTGGTGAGACAATAAAGCTTTTTAAGGGTGTTTTTACAGTTCTAGAGGCAGAATGACAAGATTTCTGCATTATTAATTGGAGAAACATTCTTGAAAACCTTGCCAGTCTCTGTGGCCTTGGAAAACAATCAAGTTTTTTATGGTTCTAGAGACAGTGACCACATTTCTAAATACAAACTGGATAAAAGTTCTTGAAAACCTGCTAGTCATCTCTATGCTCTTGGAAAACAGTCATGGTGAAAGAATGAAGTGTTTTTAAGGTTGTTTTATACAGTTTGACGCAGAGTGACTACATTTCTGCATTACCAACTGGAGAAACACTCTTGAAAACCCTGCCAGTCATCTCTGATGTAAACTTAAATAAAGTCTTTGGAAACAGTGTAGGTGAAGCAAAGAAATGTTTGAGAATACCCGCCTTATTCTCTCACCCTGCAAAAACACACCAATTCCACCAATTAAGGATTTCAATGCATTTATTTCATTTACTATACAACTTTGATAGCTGGGATTGTCATAGTAGTAGTACTGTTGTAGTGTATTGTATGGCTCAGTGTGCCTCTCATATTCACAAATTGCTTATTACATAAAAAAAAAAAAAAAAAAGGATTTCTTTGTTCCCCAGACACTCACAGCCTCTCCCAGTCACTCATAGCCTCTCCCTGTCACCTGCAGAATCTCCCAGTCACCTACAGAATCTCCCAGTCACCTGTCAGTCACCCACAACCTATCCCAGTAACCTGTCAGTCACCCATTACCTCTAACAGTCACCCACAGCCTCCCCCAGTCACCTGCATCCTCTCCCAGTCACCCACAACCTGTCCCAGTCATCCAGACCTCACCCAGTTACCCACAGCCTCTCCCAGTCACCTGCCTGTCACCCACAGCCTTTCCCAATTACCTGCCTCTCACCCACAGACTCTCCCAGTCACCTTTCAGTCACCCACATCCTCTCTGAGTAACCTGCCAGTCACCAACAGTCCAATCGTGTCCAAAAAAAAAAAGTCAAAAGAGCCCAATAACCTCAGAAACAGCACAAAATAATTTTTCACCCAAACCATAAAAAAGCTGCATTATTTCTGTGACACCCTTACTGCTCTACCATAGCCCACTTGACACCTCCCACCAACACACATTCACCAATCAGGCTTTCCAACACTCTACAACAGCTGACTTGACACTCCCCCCACCAACACACCAATCAGGCTTCCCACCACTCTACAACAGCTCACTTGATACTCCCCCCACCAACACACCAATCAGGCTTCCTACCCAAGGTAACAATATCATCAATAAACGTTCTCACAAATTATCAAAATGTCCTCAAACACATAGAAATTGGACCAGAATTCAGTTCCAGCAATTGCCACACCTTATCTATTCATCATAAACTTTGACAAGGGTAAAGTGAATGATACTAAACAAAAGGTGAAGGACTATTGGTGTGCTAACTATGAGAGACTTGGCATGCAGCTTGTAGTCATCAACCCCTTCAGTACTAGGATGCCTTCCCACATTCACTGTGTGTTTGGTGATTTCATGCAGCTTCAGAAAATCATGTAGAGGATTAAAATACTGAAGAATGTGGCCATTAATATTGTGACCTCCATAGACTCTTGCTAATGTCAATACAATGGTCTAATCATACCCAAACTGTCATAAAATGCACTCAAGACATACAAAACTGTTTTAAAATACCCTAAAAACATGCCAAACTATCTTAAAATGCCCTCAAAACATGCCAAACTGTCTTAAAATTACATCAAAACATACCAAACTGTCTTAAAAATTACCTCAAAACATGCCAATTCCTCTTCCTATCTTCCTCTATCTCTTCCTTCCTTCCTTCCTCCTCTTGCCTTGGTGTCTTTCTACATATCTTAACACAATCTGAAATAAATCAAATTGGATTAATGAGAGAGAGAGAGAGAGAGAGAGAGAGAGAGAGAGAGAGAGAGAGAGAGAGAGAGAGAGAGAGAGAGAGAGAGAGAGAGAGAGAGAGAGAGAGAGAGAGAGAGAGAGAGAGAGAGAGAGAGAGAGAGAGACTGGAATGAAAGTTGTTGTAGCAATGAAATACACAAAACTATCTTTATTTAAACAACACACCTTAGGAAAATTGGATAAAATTGACACTGTATGACACACACACACACACACACACACACACACACACTTCGAGGGGTTCCTGACTACTCTAAGTGGACTAGATAAATTAGACATGGATTCCAGAATTCAGGCATTAGAAAGTAAGTTTCTAAATATTAGATCCATAGAAGAAAAATTTTAGAGTCATAGCAGAGAATGATACCTTCAAAAAAGAAATCTACATGCTAACGAGAGAGAACAAAGAGCTATTGAAGGAGAAAGTGGAAATGGAGAAAGAAAATCAACATCTAAGGAAACAATGTGACGAGATGAAGGCTAAACTCCTCGAAATGGAAAAGAAAATATCCGAAGGAGACTTGGGGAAGGAGGAATGCCTTAACCTAATTGATGCCAAAATGAAGGAAGTGAAACATGAACACCAAGAAGTACAAAAGTCCTTTAAGGAGATAATGAAAAAGCAAGAAGAAGAAAATAAAGTGATTACACAGAGTGAAATGGTAAAGGCATTGAAGGAAAATGAGTATGTGGTGAGAGATATTGCTGAAAAGAAAAAATGCGTGATCATAACAGGTTTGAGGGAGGAAACTAACAGGAACTGGCAAGATAGGAGGGATAAGGAAAATGACAGGATTAAGTTTTTACTGAATAAGATCTCTGAGGAGGAAGAATGCCTATATGCTGAGGTAGAGGAAAGTGTGAGACTAGGAGCTTTTGAAGAAGGCAAGAGTAGACCATTAAAATTGAAATTAAAGTCTCAGGTGGCAGCCGAGGCCTTGCTGAGGAGGGCCTGGAAACTTAAAGACTACGAGGAAACCAAAACAATTTACATAAGAAGAAATATGACACAGGATGAAAGAATGAAAATGAAAGAGCTTGTAACTGAAGTGAGAGAGAAGAATGAGGAAAGAACCGAGGAGGAAAAGACCAAGTTTTTTTGGAGGATGAGAAATGGGAGGCTGAAGAAGTGGTGGATAAAACAGACGGAATAGACATTACACTGACTGAAACATGGAAGAAAGAGATTAGGAATGGAATTCAAGTGACATACACGAATATAGATGGATTTCTGTCTAAGAGGCTAGAATGTATGGATTACCTAAGAAACAATGAACCGGACATAATGTGTGTGGTGGAAACAAAGTTAAGGCCTGAAATAAAGCTAGATTGGTTTGATGTAAAACACTACAAAGTATGGAGAAATGATAGAAAGAATAAAGGAGGTGGTGGTATAATGGTTTTTACTAAGAAGATCTGATAGTGAAGGAGGTGAACTTTAGTAAGGGAAATGAGGAAGTGATAAGTATGCTTATAACAGATGGTAAGAGGGACATTAATATTATAACAGTATACATACCACCCAGAACCAGTGCTTGGAACTATGAACAGTATCAAATGGTGATGAGAAATACTCTAGACAGAATGAAGCAGGAACTCATCAGAAAGGATAGAGTGATGATAGTCGGGACTTTAATTGTAAGGAAATAGTGTGGGAAGACTACGAAGTGGTGAATGGTGGTGAGTGGGCAGAGGAATTGTTAAACGTAGCAACAAATAACTTGATGACACAGTGGGTGAGATCACCAACAAGGTGCAGGGGACAGGATGTTGCAGCAAGGTTGGACTTGGTATTTACCAGGGGCATCTCCCTAAAAGAGGAAATTGAACATGAATGTCCCTTGGGGAAAAGCGACCATGATGTCCTAAGTTTTGAGCTGGATACGGAATTAAGCACGGAAAAGAGTGTGGAGCACAGGAAGGAAAAATTAAATTATGTTAGGGCAAATTATAACCATATAAGAGAGTTCTTTAATGAAATTGACTGGTCTGTGGTATACCAGGAAGGGATATGCAATTGAAATACGATAAATTTATGGATTTATATAACTCTGCTGTGAAGAAGTTTGTGCCATATCACAGAAAGAGGACTTTAAATAATAAACAGTGGTTTAATAGAAATTGTGAAGAAGCAAAAAAGAACAAAGAAAAGGCATGGAAGAAACTTAAGAAAAACAGTGAAGTATTATCAAGAGAAGTCTACAAAACAGCAAGGAATAGATATGTTGAAGTAAGGAGAACAGCACAAAAGGAATATGAACAGAGAGTGGTGGAAAACTGTGATAGTGACCCTAAAATGTTTTACAAATTCATAAATGGAAAACTAAATAAAAGGGAGGCAATAGAAAAAGTAAAAATGGGGAAGAAGTATATGAGGATGCTAGAGATATAGCTGAAATATTGAACGACAACTTTTGCAAAGTGTTTACAAAGGAGGAGCATTTTACAGGAGGAAGGCCTACGGAAATAAAGCAAATGCAGGACATCATGGTTACTAAAGAAGATATAAGGAAAATTATAAGTAACTTGGATATTAATAAATCAATGGGGCCTGATGGCATATCTGGGAGGTTGCTGAAAGAATGTAAGGATCAATTGTTGAACCCCATATTTGATATTGTGGAAACCTCCATACGAACAGGAATAGTCCCGAAAGAGTGGAAAAGAGCTGACATTGTGCCTATATATAAGAATGGAAGTAGAATGGAACCGTTAAATTACAGACCAGTATCGTTGACTAGTATATTGTGCAAGGTATGTGAAGAAGTAATTAAAGCTAAGTGGAGTGAGTATCTAGAAAGTGAAAACATTCTGAGTGAAAGGCAGTTTGGTTTCAGAAAAGGAAGATCGTGTATCCAATTTATTATGTTTTTATTCAAGAGTGACTGACATACTACAACATAGAGAGGGATGGGTGGATGCTATTTACCTGGACTTGAGAAAGGCCTTTGATAAAGTGCCACACAATAGACTGATGTGGAAACTAAAGAAGATTGGAGGAGTAAGTGATAAACTAGCAAAATGGATGGAAAATTACTTAGTGGGAAGAGAAATGTGAACAGTGGTGAAAGGAAAGAAGTCCGAGTGGAAAAAGGTAACCAGTGGAGTTCCACAAGGGTCAGTGCTTGGTCCCATCATGTTTTTGATTTATGTTAATGATATGCCAGTAGGAATTGACAGTTACATGAATATGTTTGCGACGATACTAAAATTATGAGGAGAGTAAAGAATGTGGAAGATTGTAACAAGTTACAGGAAGATCTTGATAAAATATATGAGTGGAGTAAAGAGTGGCAGATGGAATTTAATATAAACAAGAGCCATGTTATGAAAATGGGAAGAAGTAGATACAGACCAAACAGGGATTACAGGCTGGGTGATGAGAAAATTGAAGAGACCAATGAGGAGAAAGACTTAGGAGTAACCGTGCAAAACACTTTGTCACCGGAGAAACACATTAACAAGATATTTTGGAAAACATATAACATGCTTCAAAATATTGGTCTTGCATTCCACTACCTAGATGAAGGAATGATGAAGAAGATACTATGCACTTTAATAAGACCCCAGTTAGAATATGCAGCTTGTCTGGTCACCGCATATGAAGAAAAATGTGAAGAAGGTGGAAAGGGTACAGAGGCTGGCAACAAGGATGGTACCAGGACTCAGGAGTTAGACTATGAGGAAAGACTGAGGAACTGGGGCTGACCACATTAGAAGAGAGAAGAACAAGGGAGACATGATAACTATGTATAAATTGGTGAACAAGATTGACATATTGGACAGAGAGTTGATAAAGGTGACCACAAGTAATCATCTCCGAGGACATGGAAAAAAACTAATAAAAGACATCTGTCTAAATGACGTGAGAAAGTACAGTTTCCCGCATCGTAGTATTGATAAGTGGAATAAACTGAGCAGTGATGTCGTTGATGCAGTGTGTGTCAATCAGATGAAAGAGAGATATGACAGGAGTGGCCAAGGAGGCAGGACACAGAGAGCTTAGCTCGGGCCCTGTAATACACAAATAGGTAAATATACACACACACACACACACTGGGAGAGGCTGGGAGACACTGGGAGGTGAACTAACTAAACTTGATGAACTGACTTTAGTTGATGAACAGTGTCTACCTAACTGACTTATTGAATTTCTCTCAACACAACTAACACTCACTACTTACTATCAAACTAACATTAAATCTTCCCACACTTGCATATTACTGATATAACAACACATTCACATAATTTCTGCATTATAAACTGGAGAAACACTCTTGAAAACCCTGCCAGCCATCTCTTTACTCTTAAAAAATAGTTGTGGTGAGAGAATATAGTGTTTTTACAGTTCTAGAAGCAGTGACAAAATTTCTGCATTAATAACTGAAGAAACACCTTTGAAAACCCCACCAGTCATATCTCTAACCTTGGAAAACAGTCGTGTGGAAATGAAGGGCACAACGCACCTAACTGAACCTAACTGGAAATGAAGGACACCTAATTGAACCTAACTGTGGAAATTAAGGACACAATACACTTAACCTAACCTAACTGTACAAATGAAGGACACAACACACCTAACCTAACCTAACTGTGGAAATGAAGGACACCTAAGGCCGCTTTCACACGAGCGTTTCTGTGCACGCATCGAATGGACGCACAGAAACTCATCAGCTACTTGTACACGCGTTCGAGTTTCACTGACCAGCAGGTCCCTGCCACTGGCCTGTGGTGGCGCCCCACCCAAACCTTCCTTTCAGTCATGGAAAGTGCACAGAAAAAAGCGGTGTTTGTTTAACCTCGGTTTTCTCTTCATAATTTTGATAGATCGAGCAGCAAACCTCTAACCATGCCTCTTCTTTCTTGTTCTTGTATTCTTCTTTTGAAGGATCCCATAGTGCAGGCCTCTTTTCTATTTCAGAAATATACTCCTCAGTGTTGTGGTATGCCATCCTGCTACTCGTCTGAAAATGTTCTTCATTAACTAATATTAATAGGCTATATGGTGTATGCATGCATGTATATCAATTGTGCTCAAATATCTATGCATATTTCCATAAATCATGACTGTTATATCATACTTAAATGAACTACACACCAGAACGTGATGTGTAACATACCTCACCCAACTGGAAGTGATGACTGATATGGCAGCGGGACCTGTGTGCATGCATTCTAGAAAGTTCGTGTGAAAGCTCTCATTCCCACTAGTAGTCAGCAAGAATGCGTGAGTCAGAAAAAACAGGTGTTCTTGCTGGCTCTGCATTGTACATCCGCAAATCACGTTGTGCGAAAGGTCCCACTGAACTCCACTTAAAGTTAAAACGCAGCACACCCAAACTCGCGTACAAAAACGCTCATGTGAAAGCGGCCTAAATGAACCTAACTGTGGAAATTAAGGACACAACACACCTAACATAACCTAGCCAAATCTAACCTAACTTACCTAACCTAATTTAACTTAACATAACCAAATGTAACCTAACCCTAACCAAACCTAACTTAACCTAACCTAATCTTGCCTAACCTAACTTAACATTAACTTTAGACCCTTGAAACATCAAACACACCCTGGAAAACACCACAAAACATCAAATGTACCCTGAAAACCCTTAAAACAATATTCATTCTTGTTTTACCTTTTCTTTTTCCTCTTCATTCCTTCTTTCTTCTCTTCCTATCTTCCCCTACCTCTTCCTCCTCTTCCCTTGGCCTGTCTTTCTCCATATCTTAACAGAATCTGAAACAAATCAAACTGGATTAATATCAGAGAGAGAGAGAGAGAGAGAGAGAGAGAGATGAGATGTCTATACTTTGGTAGTGCCATAAATCTAACCTAACCTTCACCAAGATGACTAACAATTCTCTAACCTCACAGTAGCAATACTTAGGTTAGGTTAGGTTAGGGCAGTGTACTAGTCTGACACACACACACGACCATAGATATTGAATTACAGTGAAACAGTGAATTACCAACACACGTACATACAAACACAAATACACCCCGCTCCCACTATAGTCAGGATAGTATATTATTATAAACTACGCACACGTGAACACGCACTTGGCGCAAATAAACCAATGACAAGCTAGGAAAAATTATTTGACGCTTCCAAAACACCAATGCCACACCACCATCTTATATCGCCTATTTCTCCGTCGGCCAGGCCCCCACACGCCGCCCACAGCACGGCAAAGGGCGCCACTTACCCTGACAGTAGTAAGGGACGCTGCCGCCATAGGGTTACGCTAAATACGACGTCCAAATAATGGCTACTTGACACACGCAAAGCTTCCTCCAGGCTCCAGCCACTATTAGAGACCACAACGGAACACTTGCTTTGATTTATTTTATTCTTATTTTTGCTTTTTTTACAGTCCCTCTCGTTGTTTAGTAATGTACATTTATATTTTTAGTATGTTTTTTTTTTGTTAGTCTTGATTTAGTTTCTCTTTTTATTTTTATTTTTTGCAATGTTCATATTATAATGGTTATCACTTTTATATCTCTCGTTTTTCAGTTGTTTGGTGAATTTTTGTTGCTATACTGTTTTATTTATTTTTTCTCTTAGTTTTGGTTTAGTTTTTTTTTTTCTTTCTTCCTTTTTCTAATGTCGATATTTTAACCCTTTCAATGCTACTTCCAGTTTTGGATATGATTTTGGATATGACTATCTTTCAAAGTCCACCGATCACCTGGTCAATTCACCTAGTAGGGCTTTGCCACCTAAGTCCAGCCAGACTGGACAAGAGAGGGACAGGCCCAAGAGTTCAAGACAGGTACTCCAGTCAGGTCACACGGGCAGCACTATTCATACATGTTCATATAAGACTGGTAGAGTGTATCATTCATAGAAAACTAAGTATGAAAATAACAGGGGATAAACATAAGATCAAGCGGAGAACAAATCTTCAACTAAAAAAGATTGCAAACTGGATTTAAAAGTAGGGAGGCTGGGATCATCAACAATGTCACGGGATAGTAAATTCCATTTCTGCACGATTCTACAAAAGAACAAGCGTCTGCGGACTTCACAGTGGGAATGTTGCATCTGAATCTATGGCCTCTGGTGCCAACCATTGGTGATATCGTAAAAATGTCAGATGGGAAAATGACTGAGAGATCGTGAAAAATGCAGTAACAATTATATTATATAAGATCTTGCCTCAACATTCTGCCCTTCATAAGAACAAACCCAATGAGGACAGCCTATCAGAATATAAAGATCAGACAGTCCGGTAATCTGTTTTGTCCACCTGCGTTGAACAGATTCCAAGAGCCTGTTTTGGCCCAGAAATCCAAGATTCCATACTGGAGACACGAAATCCAAAATTGGTCGAACATCAGAGATGAAAAGAGTAGACATAAAGTTAGCCGAGCGAGAAACAATTGACTTCAAAAGATTGGTGGCAATACTCCCGGCTTTAGCAGCTTTACAAATTACAATTTGTGGTGGTGGAATTTCAACTTCTTATCAACTGTTACTCCCAAATCCATATGTGAGAAACTCTGGTTTATTGGGTTGCAATTTAGAAGGTAGATAGGAGTTAGGAAGATATCTGCCTGGGCGCAACGCTGTCTAGCAAAACGATGATGGACACATTTACCAGTGGAAAACCTCAAACCCCAAGAAGCAGCGGTAGATGACAGCAAGTCAATATTAACCTCCATGCTGGGAAGAGAAAGGGAAGAGTCAGGCGATGAAGCAGAATAATGAAAATGTAACTTGAGATCATCGGCGAACATTTTGTAACTGCAATGTAACTGGGAGCAGGTGTGATTTATAAAGATGAGGAATAACAAGGATCCCAGGACTGAACCTTGAGGGACTTCATTTAGTACTGGCTTAGAATTGCTAAAATGACCATTTATTGTGACTTTCATTGATCGACCAAGTAGAAAACTATAGTGATCCATTGCCGTAGGTTGCCCGAGATACCGACATCAGTAACATTTTTCTTAAGAGAAACACTCTTGAAAACCCTGCCAGCCATCTCTTTACTCTTAAAAAATAGTTGTGGTGAGAGAATAAAGTGTTTTTACAGTTCTAGAAGCAGTGACAAAATTTCTGCATTATTAACTGAAGAAACACTTTTGAAAACCCCACCAGTCATATCTCTAACCTTGGAAAACAGTCGTGTGGAAATGAAGGGCACAACGCACCTAACTGAACCTAACTGGAAATGAAGGACACCTAATTGAACCTAACTGTGGAAATTAAGGACAGAATACACTTAACCTAACCTAACTGTACAAATGAAGGACACAACACACCTAACCTAACCTAACTGTGGAAATGAAGGACACCTAAGGCCGCTTTCACATGAGCGTTTCTGTGCACGCATCGAATGGACGCACAGAAACTCATCAGCTACTTGTACACGCGTTCAAGTTTCACTGACCAGCAGGTCCCTGCCGCTGGCCTGTGGTGAGCGCTCCCACCCAAACCTTCCTTTCAGTCATGGAAAGTGCACAGAAAAAAGTGGTGTTTGTTTAACCTCGGTTTTCTCTTCATAATTTTGATAGATCGACCAGCAAACCTCTAACCATGCCTCTTCTTGTTCTTGTATTCTTCTTTTGAAGGATCCCATAGTGCAGGCCTCTTTTCTATTTCAGAAATATACTCCTCAGTGTTGTGGTATGCCATCCTGCTACTCGTCTGAAAATGTTCTTCATTAACTAATATTAATAGGCTATATGGTGTATGCATGCATGTATATCAATTGTGCTCAAATATCTATGCATATTTCCATAAATCATGACTGTTATATCATACTTAAATGAACTACACACCAGAACGTGATGTGTAACATACCTCACCCAACTGGAAATGAGGACTGATATGGCAGCGGGACCTGTGTGCATGCGTTCTAGAAAGTTCGTGTGAAAGCTCTCATTCCCACTAGTAGTCAGCAAGGATGCGTGAGTCAGAAAAAACAGGTGTTCTTGCTGGCTCTGCATTGTACATCCGCAAAACACGTTGAGCGAAAGGTCCCATTGAACTCCACTTAAAGTTAAAACGCAGCACACCCAAACTCGCGTACAAAAACGCTCATGTGAAAGCGGCCTAAATGAACCTAACTGTGGAAATTAAGGACACAACACACCTAACATAACCTAGCCAAATCTAACCTAACTTACCTAACCTAATTTAACTTAACATAACCAAATGTAACCTAACCCTAACCTAACCTAATCTTGCCTAACCTAACTTAACATTAACTTTAGACCCTTGAAACATCAAACACACCCTGGAAAACACCACAAAACATCAAATGTACCCTGAAAACCCTTAAAACAATATTCATTCTTGTTTTACCTTTTCTTTTTCCTCTTCATTCCTTCTTTCTTCTCTTCCTATCTTCCCCTACCTCTTCCTCCTCTTCCCTTGGCCTGTCTTTCTCCATATCTTAACAGAATCTGAAACAAATCAAACTGGATTAATATCAGAGAGAGAGAGAGAGAGAGAGAGAGAGAGAGAGAGAGAGATGGGATGTCTATACTATGGTAGTGCCATCAATCTAACCTAACCTTCACCAAGATGACTAACAATTCTCTAACCTCACAATAGCAATACTTAGGTTAGGTTAGGTTAGGGCAGTGTACTAGTCTGACACACACACACACACACACGACCATAGATATTGAATTACAGTGAAACAGTGAATTACCAACACACGTACGTACACACAAATACACCCCGCTCCCACTATAGTCAGGATAGTATATTATTATAAACTACGCACACGTGAGCACGCACTTGGCGCAAATAAACCAATGACAAGCTAGGAAAAATTATTTGACGCTTCCAAAACACCTATGCCACACCACCATCTTATATCGCCTATTTCTCCGTCGGCCAGGCCCCCACACGCCGCCCACAGCACGGCAAAGGGCGCCACTTACCCTGACAGTAGTAAGGGACGCTGCCGCCATAGGGTTACGCTAAATACGACGTCCAAATAATGGCTACTTGACACACGCAAAGCTAGGCTCCAGCCACTATTAGAGACCACAACGGAACACTTGCTTTGATTTATTTTATTCTTATTTTTGCTTTTTTTACAGTCCCTCTCGTTGTTTAGTAATGTACATTTATATTTTTAGTATGTTTTTTTGTTAGTCCTGATTTAGTTTCTCTTTTTATTTTTATTTTTTGCAATGTTGATATTATAATGGTTATCACTTTTATATCTCTCGTTTTTCAGTTGTTTGGTGAATTTTTGTTGCTATACTGTTTTATTTATTTTTTCTCTTAGTTTTGGTTTAGTTTTTTTTTTTCTTTCTTCCTTTTTCTAATGTCGATATTTTAACCCTTTCAATGCTACTTCCAGTTTTGGATATGATTTTGGATATGACTATTTTTCAAAGTCCACCGATCACCTGGTCAATTCACCTGGTAGGGCCTTGCCACCTAAGTCCAGCCAGACTGGACAAGAGAGGGACAGGCCCAAGAGTTCAAGACAGGTACTCCAGTCAGGTCACACGGGCAGCACTATTCATACATGTTCATATAAGACTGGTAGAGTGTATCATTCATAGAAAACTAAGTATGAAAATAACAGGGGATAAACATAAGATCAAGCGGAGAACAAATCTTCACCTAAAAAAGATTGCAATCTGGATTTAAAAGTAGAGAGGCTGGGATCATCAACAATGTCACGGGATAGTAAATTCCATTTCTGCACGATTCTACAAAAGAACAAGCGTCTGCGGACTTCACAGTGGGAATGTTGCATCTGAATCTATGGCCTCTGGTGCCAACCATTGGTGATATCGTAAAAATGTCAGATGGGAAAATGACTGAGAGATCGTGAAAAATGCAGTAACAATTATATTATATAAGATCTTGCCTCAACATTCTGCCCTTCATAAGAACAAACCCAATGAGGACAGCCTATCAGAATATAAAGATCAGACAGTCCGGTAATCTGTTTTGTCCACCTGCGTTGAACAGATTCCAAGAGCCTGTTTTGGCCCAGAAATCCAAGATTCCATACTGGAGACACGAAATCCAAAATTGGTCGAACATCAGAGATGAAAAGAGTAGACAAAGTTAGCCGAGCGAGAAACAATTGACTTCAAAAGATTGGTGGCAATACTCCCGGCTTTAGCAGCTTTACAAATTACAATTTATGTGGTGGTGGAATTTCAACTTCTTATCAACTGTTACTCCCAAATCCATATGTGAGAAACTCTGGTTTATTGGGTTGCAATTTAGAAGGTAGATAGGAGTTAGGAAGATATCTGCCTGGGCGCAACGCTGTCTAGCAAAACGATGATGGACACATTTACCAGTGGAAAACCTCAAACCCCAAGAAGCAGCGGTAGATGACAGCAAGTCAATATTAATCTCCATGCTGGGAAGAGAAAGGGAAGAGTCAGGCGATGAAGCAGAAGAGTGAAAATGTAACTTGAGATCATCGGCGAACATTTTGTAACTGCAATGTAACTGGGAGCAGGTGTGATTTATAAAGATGAGGAATAACAAGGATCCCAGGACTGAACCTTGAGGGACTTCATTTAGTACTGGCTTAGAATTGCTAAAATGACCATTTATTGTGACTTTCATTGATCGACCAAGTAGAAAACTATAGTGATCCATTGCCGTAGGTTGCCCGAGATACCGACATGAGTAACATTTTTCTTAAGAGTTTTTATGCTATTGATAAAGTAGGTATCATGTTAATCTATCAATAGAGCCATCAAACTACCTTTGAAAAGCCTTGTGAATCAAACAAGAGTGTTTTCAAAATATAGGTTATGACAATCATGACTCGAGAAAGTAGGTGAATATAAAAAAAAAAATGAAGAATAAGAAGAAATGCAAGCAAAGGCGGTGGTGATAGTGGCGGTGGTGGTGGTGGTGGTGAGAGAAACAAAAAGCCGGGAGAGAAAACAGGACAAAAAAGAAAATCGTGAAGTGACAAGGAAGATAGAAAAAAAAAAGGGAGGGAGGAAGAAGAGATTTAAGCAAAGGTGGTGATGGTAGTGTTGTTGGCGGCGGTCGAGGAAGGGACGACGCGGCAGCAAGGTGTGGGCTAAATCAAATTAAGAGTCTGGGGTGACGGAAGGAAACCTGATTACACATTTTCTTCGGGAAGGCATTAATGAACTTTGTCAGGGTGGATAAGAACTTCATTAAATTCCTGAATAGCTTTTAAAGGGGATTGGGAGGAGGGGAAAAGGGGTAGGGAAGGGAAGGAAGAAAGGGGTATCAAAGTAACGGCAGAAGGAGGTAGAGAAAGGGTAGGAAGGAAGGAAAAGGTGGCAGAGTGCAAATTAAGTAGGTAAGAAAGGGAGAGAAGAAAATGAGTAGGGGAGTGAAATAGGAAGAATAACTTAAATTGGTGAAAGGAGAGAGAGAGAGAGAGAGAGAGAGAGAGAGAGAGAGAGAGAGAGAGAGAGAGAGAGAATGATGAGGAGGTTTTCACTGGTAGAATAAATGGAAAAGCAAGGCAGGCATGGGAATGGCACGAGATAAACACAGAAGAGACGGGAAGAGAAAAAATAGGGAAGAAAAGAGAGGAAGACTAACAATGAAGTGTAAAAGGAGAAAGAAGAGATGAAAAGAAGATATGGGGGAGGAAAAACGATACATCAAGAATGACAGGACTAAGACATGAGACTGGGAAGGAGAAAGGCATACAAAGGACAGGGAAAAAGAAAGGAAAACGCGGATTGACGGAGAAAGGAGTGAAAAGATAAGCGAATGGCTAAGAATATAGGCATCTAGAGAGAAATGAAAAGAATGAAAAGGAAAAATGTTGAGAAGGGAAGGGAAAATGAAGAGGAAAATGGATCTAAAGAAAAATTAAAAGAATGAAGAGAAATAATTATGAAAAAGGAAGAGAAAATGAAGAAAAAAATAGAGATAGAAAAAAGTTTAATGAAAAGAAAAAAAAAAACATAACAACCACCACTACTGCTACTACTATCACCACCACCACCACCACCACCACCACCATCACCACCACCACCACCACCACCACGTGTATTGTTGGCATTATTGCTACAAGGATAACCTAACCTGCCGCCCTCTCAACGTTAATTAAAAACTTTTCTTATTAATGGCGACGCGATAGATTACGCTCTGTGTGTGTGTGTGTGTGTGTGTGTGTGTGTGTGTGTGTGTGTGTGTGTGTGTGCAACAATTTCCAGGATAATATATCTATTATCTATCTATCTATATATCTATCTATCTGTCTATCTGATCATGTGACTTTTATAATTAGTCTTGGGGATTTGGTCAAAGGGATTTAAGGTTACAAGACTTTGTAACGATAGGGCAGCCCCATTGACAGGACGACCATGAGACTCCTCCAACCCAAGCGCGACCACCACCACCACCCCCACCACTACCACCACCACCACCACCAAACTTCGAAATTTCCAAGCGGACAAACAACAGTGACACAAAGTGAAAACAGCACACACAAAATTAACACACACACACACACACACACACACACACACACACACACACACACACACACACACACACACACACACACACACACACACACACTAATTTCCAACATTTCCCACGAACTGCCAGACGGCAAACCTTAAAAATCACTTCCACAGCAAAAGTTCCGGGCTGGCCTGCAGGGCGAAGGCTGCTCAGCCGTACTGAGAGACTGACAGATACGTTTGGTCCACCACAAGTTCAGTGGAGGAGAGAACGAATGGAGAAGGAAAGGAAGTTATAAAGAGTGAAAGAGTATACATAAAAAACCCTACCAGGATTGTAAATGGAAACCAAGTAGATTTAAAAATTATCCCGAGGGGCGGTTAAGCGCTATATGATATGCACAGAGTGTAATATTAGGAATGTAACATTATGAAACATTCCGAGGTAGCCTTTTAGAGGTGATCTATGCTTGGCCTGGGAACGTGTCGTCTGGTAACCTTGGTGTACCAAAGCTTTTTCGTGATCAAATGGATCTGATACTCGCCTTGTAACTTTTGTACAACAACGACTATAATAAAGATAGTAAGGAGTTGCCACATTGTTTCAATACTGATTGGTTGCTCCGAGGTATTTCATCGCTGTGCGTGATTAACATAGAAGAGAGACAGCACGGTGTTTGCTGTCGGGGCTGACCCCTGGAAGAAAACAGACAGGAACGATTTTGAAAATGTGGTACCGTATCAGACCATTGACTACACGAGAGAGAGAGAGAGAGAGAGAGAGAGAGAGAGAGAGAGAGAGACTTCGTTCGTAAAGTAAGTCATGAATGGTATATAAAACAACAACAAAAACTATTTCAATATTGTCGAAGGAAACAAGCAAACAAACAAACAAGGAAGGACATGCCCGTCGCGTTGTGCCATGCCGGTGCGAACAGTGACCCCAATCAGCGATGTCACGAAGCCAGGGATATTTCTTGTCTTTCACTAGAAAACATTAATGTACTGGAAAAAAAAAAAGCTGTGTGTGTGTGTGTGTGTGTGTGTGTGTGTGTGTGTGTGTGTGTGTGTGTGTGTGTGTTATACGTGCTACATATGTATATATGTATCAGTCTGTTTATTGTATATAATCCAGAAAAGAAAAAAAGAAACGAAAAAGTAATAATTTGGAAGAACACACTTTTACTTAAGTCTATCTTTCAATATATTAAGTGACGTCACGGTTCAGTTTTCTGTGCTCTCTCTCTCTCTCTCTCTCTCTCTCTCTCTCTCTCTCTCTCTCTCTCTCTCTCTCGTGCCATCATTCGCCTCACCTCATTGGTCGCCGCGAGCCCCAGAATCCCTCGTGATTGGCCACTTCTTCGTGACCTAATCTCCCTCTGATTGGACCATTTATTGAGCAGCCACCCAATGGAAACTCGATATAAATTGATTTACTTAAACAACTAATCGATCAATTTCGTCTCGATCTATTTGTCTGTATAAACACACACACACACACACACACACACACACACACACACACACACTGACGGAGCAGGGAGACAGACAAACAAGAAGGCATTCCAAGAAACTCATGAAAAGCCAGTGTCATAGGAATATCAAGAAGTTCAGTTTCCACATAGGACAGTAGACATCTAGAAT
Organism: Portunus trituberculatus; assembly: GCF_017591435.1. Lineage (NCBI taxonomy): Eukaryota > Metazoa > Arthropoda > Malacostraca > Decapoda > Portunidae > Portunus > Portunus trituberculatus. Next base: position 22,164,592 of record NC_059297.1, read on the forward strand.
GGATTAAGAGAAGAGATTATAACAGCAGAAAGTGTGCGCAAATTTAAGGACAAGTTAGATAAATGTAGATATGGAGACAGGTCACTATGAGCCCCGCTCGAACCCTGTAACATAGTATAACTAGGTAAATACACACACACACACACACACACACACACACACACACACACACACACACACACACACCAAAAATCTATTGAAAGGAAAGCAAAAGTTCGGAGGGATAGAAGAATTGAACTGAAGGGAGGAATCACCACCGCATTTCCCAGCCAAACATGCAGTGCAGAGCTCCCGACGATGCAAAGACAAGGCACAAGGCACACTCTGCTCCAGATGATAGAGTGGTAACGCGGTGCAATGGCTATTTCGTGGCAAGAAGACCATAACACCAACAGCAGCATCAGCAGTAGTAGCAGCAGTACGAACCAGCGCTCTCATCTCTACCACCATCAACTCCACCACCACCACCATCTCCATCATCAACACCAGCAGCAGCACCACCACCACCAGTATCAGTGTCAGCTAGTCCTCCTCTTTTATACAACCACAACCACCATCACCACCACCATGATTATGATACTGAGTACACAAAAATTTCAATATACTCAAGCTACAATAAAAAAAAAAAAAATTAAACTAACAAACATCTAAATAAAAATAACCCTTACATCAAAACCTCTTTAGAAACTACAAAAAAAAGGTACAAAGAGGACATTTGTCTCTACTATTTTCCTCTCTTCCTCATCCTTCCTTTCATCATCATCATCATCATCATCATCATCATCATCCACTATCGCCACCGCCACCACTACCACAACCAGCACCACCACCAGCACCGAGTGAAATTACAAGGGGAATCATCTATAATCATTCAACAGATTTTGGGGAACCACAAAGAGGCGGTTCCCGAGTTGAGAGAGAGAGAGAGAGAGAGAGAGAGAGAGAGAGAGAGAGAGAGAGAGAGAGAGAGAGAGAGAGAGAGAGAGAGAGAGAAAAGAAATAAGAAATATATGGGGAGAAAAGAAATAAAAAAGGAAATAAAAAAAAAGGGAAAAACAGGAAAATGAAAAGGGGAAGAAAGGAAGATGAGGTGATGGGATAGGAGTGGAAGGATAGCTGAAGATGTGGAGGAAGGATAGTAGTGAAGAGGAGAAAAGATAAGGGGAAAAAGGCAGGTAATAATGAAATGTGGAAGAGAAGAGGAAGAAAAGAGGATAGTACCTGTGAAAGAGAGGGGAAAAAGAGGGAAGGCGGAAGAGGAACATGTGAAGATGGGAGATAAGAGGAGAGAGATTGGGGCATGTGAGAATTGGGAGGGGAGGAGAAGGGGGAAAATTGTGATGGGAAGAGAGGTAGAGGGGAGAGAAAACAAGGCAGGAAGAGGGGAGGTAATGACCAAAGCGAAAATGTCCATTCATCTCCCCTCTGTTAGTGACCCAAACCTGCCCCCGCCCCCTTCTCTCTCTCTCTCTCTCTCTCTCTCTCTCTCTCTCTCTCTTTCTTTCTTGATCACACTCTCATATTCATATAGACTGAAAATTAATAAGGATGTTTCCCATGAGTGGTGCAGAATAATTCCCTTATTTTCTACCTAGTCCTCATTACGAAACATTTAAAATATTGCAAGTCTACTTATGATAGAACAATAAAACAAACGGATAATAAATGAGAGAAATAAGTATACGTAACGCCATGTCATTCTTAACGCCTTGACTTATTGTAAAAAAGGGGAAAACCTCTCTTTGAACTTGAAATGAAATCCTTCTGCGTTGTTGAGAATGTAGTAAGTACCTAGCGAAACTGATGCCGTGGTAATGAAAGGGTTAATCTTGTTACGCTGGGATATCCCGTCAAGTTGTGTGATCCAGGAGAAGTGTTTGGATCATTGGGCCAGAAATAACAGTAAAGTTTAGTCCGTGCAACAGAATACTATATTGTCATTCATTTTATCGAGTGATTCATTTTAAAGAACAATTCTTCCTAACACCATCTCTCTCCTTTCATTGCTTCCCCCTCTCCTCTATTAAAACCTTCCCCTTTTCGCTGATACAGAATAGTCCATCTATTTCATCTATCCACTCAACACGGCACCATGTTGAGCATCCTTGTGGCTAGCAATCATCTAATCAGTGGTTCAATCAGTCTGCTTGTGTGATCACTGGTTCGAGTTGCCCCAGCTGTTGCACTGTTCGCATCTCACACTGTTTGTTCTCTTACCACTACTGTTTCCGAAGCTTCAAAGGTCATTAGTCAGGTCCTCGTGAGTGTCTTTCCTTCCTTTGTGACGGTACAGGATCCTTATTGAATTCATATTAATAGTAAAATCATTAAAAAAATTCATCCTTGAAAACACAGGTAACTTCCACTAGCTCACTTATATCTAAAAGAAATTGAGATGAGAGAGGTTTCAATGATTCGCACCGTATTCCTAGTCATGCTCACTTTGCCACCACGCACACCAGCTCAGGGCTTACTTTTACGAGTCAACCATTTCACTGCAACCTGCAAATATTCACAACACGTAAATCGATGTATAGCATCATTATAAACAACTACAAGAGGGGAGATAGAAAGAATAGGTTTTGCAATTTCTGGGCAGTACAATGCTTGAAAGTGGCTGTAGAATAAGAAAGGATGCCACAGAGAGGCTAGTAATAACGGAAGAGTGTATCTAACAGTAAAGCACGACAGATTAAAGTGTTTGTCTGTTCCTTGAATTTGTGGGGAAGCGATGCACAGATAGCCACAGAGATATTGGTAGTCTTCCAACAAAGGCAAAGCAAATAAAAACAACGAGTGTACGTACAATTAAATCATGTAGCTTCAATTAATGCGGTTTGCGACGAATGGCTGGCTTGTTTTAGAGGCGAAAACTGAGAGCAGTGATGACAGGATTCGAACCAAGGCTTAGCTTTAGATAGATAATACGACTTTCTTTCAGCAACTCACCAAAAATCATTGCCCTAAACCCACCAACTGCTCTTGGAATACAAAAGACAACGGGGTGTGCATTTCCTGTTCTGTTTCCTTAATAAGTCATTCAGATGAAAAGTTGCGGAAGAGGAATGATAGCAGGGCGAGAAAGGAAGAGAAATACTGTACGTCAGTCATCACTTTAAGATATGTCTTTCATGACGTGAGGTGCTGTGGAGAGGGACGAGTGGGAGGAAGAGCAGTTTATCCTGCATCACTACGACTCATATTCTGAAATCCTCTTGCCCAAATCTCGAATACTTCCAACGTGCTTTAATCGGAGTTGCAGTGACTGCTTGATAATATTTCTACATTACTAACAGGAGAGACACTCTTGGAAAACCGAGTAATCATCTCTCGTGGTGAGTAACCAATGAATAACGAACATAGAAAGGAGGAAACAAAGAAAACACAAAAGGAAAACTAGAGGCAAGGTGCCAAAACTCTCGAAAATATTGACCGCCAGCAGTCAAGAAGTGTCCATCAGTGTCCTCACAGTCCTCGTGACAGAAACACAGGACTAGTGGTGCCACTAATTCTGGCTTGAACTAAACAAACAAGTCTGCTATAAAAAAAAAAAAAAAAAAAAAAAAAAAAAAAAAAAATATATATATATATATATATATATATATATATATATATATATATATATATATATATATATATATAGATAGATAGATAGATAGATAGATAGATAGATAGATAGATAGATAGATAGATAGACAGATAGATTATATAACTGAGATAAGTGCAATAGGTAAGAATTTCAATGCTCAAAAGGCAGAAAAAAGTTATTTCAAATAACTGATGGGAGGAATGGTGCTGCAGATCTTGAATAGACAGTGTTGCTTAAGCCCAGCAACCCCAGCTTGGCAACACTAAAGAGGACACTTTAAGGTTTAAGCTTACCATGGTATTTCAAGCTTACCCAACACATCCATGATGTTCTTTCATTTCCTTAAAGATATAATTTCAGCCAAAATTATATAGCTGTAGAGAAAAACGAGGTAAACATTGATGAAAAACATATCTAAGGATACATGTAGTAATATAAGCCTGTCTATCTATACACATACTGAATTAAAACACAAAGCACTATTCTCTCCTTTCATAATCATCTCTGATATTTCAAGAAGGGTATGAGCAAAGCTGACACGTAACTGTCCTGTTCAAAGTTAACAAATTTACCTGATGTGAACGCTGTCATGATGATACGGTAACAATTCTGCATCCTCATGACAGGGAAGGCTGTTCGGGTCACCATGAAGGAACATCGGAGGTGGACCAGATGTACCAGGTCTATGTGGGACAAGTTGCGGTTAAGTGTCCTAATCCACCATTTAAAGAATTGAGATAGATGAATAGATAGATAGATAGATAGATAGATAGATAGATAGATAGATAGAGAGAGAGAGAGAGAGAGAGAGAGAGAGAGAGAGAGAGAGAGAGAGAGAGAGAGAGAGAGAGAGAGAGTGTACAGTCTTTCCCGTCACGTCCTCCTCCTCGCTCTGGGGCCCAAAACCACACTCCTTCATCTTGCCTCATTTAAATATTAGAGGAAAACGCGTAGTACATATATATCTTATGTAACACACACACACACACACACACACACACACACACACACACACACACACACACTCAAGATGGTATTAATGTTCATTACGTAAAATATGTAAAGTACATGTAGAGCTATAATTCCTCCCCCCACCCCCCCATCTCTCTCTCTCTCTCTCTCTCTCTCTCTCTCTCTCTCTCTCTCTCTCTCTCTCTCTCTCTCTCTCTCTCTCTCTCTCTCTCTCTCTCTCTCTCTCGTAACTTACATTATATATTTAAGATAATAACTCCCGCATGAAGAATAATTCTAATAAAGACGAATGAGAGAGAGAGAGAGAGAGAGAGAGAGAGAGAGAGAGAGAGAGAGAGAGAGAGAGAGAGAGAGAGAGAGAGAGAGAGAGAATATAGAATAGTATGCACAAACATATGAACAACAGAACCATATATAGAGGAAATAATAAACAAATGTATATACAAATAAAGACACAGACGGACAGACATACAGACAGACAAAGCTACGAGGAGATATAATGCAATAATATTTTTCCCCTCCTAGTGATAATTAGAAACTTTGACCTCTATTACTCATCTTCAATATGAGGGTTAAGAAAGGTCCTCTCTCTCTCTCTCTCTCTCTCTCTCTCTCTCTCTCTCTCTCTCTCTCTCTCTCTCTCTCTCTATTTTATACGTTAGCTTTTACGTTAGCTCAGAGAGAGAGAGAGAGAGAGAGAGAGAGAGAGAGAGAGAGAGAGAGAGAGAGAGAGAGAGAGAGGGAGTCAGGTCACGGAGGCTGTGGTTCACGCTGCGTTGACTGCCACCAATTTGACCACGTCTTTACCAGGGAGAGAGAGGAGAGGGAGAGGGAGAAAGAGAGAAAATGGGGTAAAAGGAGAGGATGGAGGAAGATTACTGAAGGAGAGGCATGGAAGGGGGAGCAGACGGAAGAATTGGGGGCGGAAGGAGGAGGAGGAGGAGGAGGAGGAGGAGGAGGAGGAGGAGGAGGAGGAGGAGGAGGAAGACAGGTTAGATCAGCAATCGTGACTCACATAACTTTCCTGTATCTCTCACCACCTGCTCTCTCTCTCTCTCTCTCTCTCTCTCTCTCTCTCTCTCTCTCTCTCTCTCTCTCTCTCTCTCCCCATCCATCACTCCTCCCTCTTCCAACTCTCCCCACTCCTCCTTCATTACAGCACCTGCTCCTCTTCCTCCCCTCCTCATCTTCTTCTTCCTTCTTCTCCTCCTCTTTTTTTCTGATATTTGTGAGGGTGAAAAGATTTAGTTTATTAGTCTTGACAGCTAAAGGTTAATCTTGCATCGTTCTCTCTCTCTCTCTCTCTCTCTCTCTCTCTCTCTCTCTCTCTCTCTCTCTCTCTCTCTCTCTCTCTCTCTCTTTTATTTTTTTTTATTTACACAAATCAATACATAGTTGAAGAGTATGTTACAAAATATTTCTACATATGATGTAGCACTTTACAGGCTAAAGGGAACATTTTTAGTGTTTCCTATCTAAAAGCCTAACTCTAAATGTTTTTAACAATTGTTACTATGGTGTTTATGGCCTCTCTCTCTCTCTCTCTCTCTCTCTCTCTCTCTCTCTCTCTCTCTCTCTCTCTCTCTCTCTCTCTCTCTCTGCTGTTTCTGTTATCTCTTCGGATCACTTCCCTCTCTTTCTCTTTCTCTCCTGTCAATTATTCCTTCCTCTGTTTCAACGATTTTATTTATTTATTTTTTTTCTTGTTTCTTGTTTCGAAATTTGTTGGGATGCTGGCTTTTACCATTACCAGATACTGCTACTACTACCACTACTACTACTACTACTACTACTACTACTACTACTACTGCTGCTACTACTACTACTACTACTAACTACTATTACTGTGCTTACTGGTCATGATGGTGATGAAGAGGATGCGAAAGTGTGTCTGTTAAGTGAATGGAGGAAAGATAACAAACAATAAGGCAATAACGTTGAGGAACACGATAAATGATGCCTATATGCGGAATTCAATACATTTAGACGTTTCCTCACCTGTTTACTGGCACCAGGTTGTAACTGTATACTTATTTTGGCTTTCAATGACATTTCTATGGGTATACCTATGATTTAACGAGTAGGGTTAATAGAAAAAAAGGGAAGAAAAATCGTTCTCAGCACACTGGTATAGAAGGAAGGTGAAATAGGAAGCTGAAATGGACGAATCAAGGGACACTACCTAGCGATGACTCAACACAGCGACTTAGGGGGACTTGACTGGGAAGAAACGAAGGAGACACATTAAACAGATTAATCCGGGAGACTGTCGGTAATTCTCCGGAGAAACAAAGATATCAGAAAGAGAGAGAGAGAGAGAGAGAGAGAGAGAGAGAGAGAGAGAGAGAGAGAGAGAGAGAGAGAGAGAGAGAGAATACAAACAGAATAACTAAAAAAAGAAAAATCACACAAACTCAATTCAAATCCTTGGATAAAGAGATAAGAAGACAAACAAGACGAATATGTTTGTATTGAGTGAGTGAAGGCAAGGATGGACATTCATAACAGCTGCTCGTGAATGTTTTTTTTTTTTCTCTGTATTTCAAGACCTGGGCCGGTATTCAGAAACGTTTGGCTCTCTCACCACGACTATTTTTCAAGGCCACAGAGATGATTAGCGGGGTTTTCAAGAGTGTTTATCCGGTCAGTAATGTAGAAATCTAGCCACTCTGCCTCTAGAACCGTAAAAACACCCTTAGAAACTCATGTCAACTTAAATGAAGCCTTTTGAAATCGTGGAGGTGAAGAGCAAAAGTGTTTGAGAATACGAGCCCTGGACTCCCATCTTCATCTGACTGGCGACGCTAAGACCAGGATTCACACGGTTTACCTTCCCATGCTTCCCCAGGTACCAGTTTATCAATAACTTTTTGACCCCATAGACCCTTCTTAATGTCAATAAAATGGCCTAATCATACGCAAACCTTAACCTCTTCAGTACCATGACGTGTTTCCATATTAAGCAGACCGAGGGGGAAAAGGATGAACAATTTGGATAAGTGCAGAGCGCCCCAGCCTGGATTCGAACCGGAAGCAGTGGAATCGTAACTAGTCTCGTCTTGAAGCCCATTCTTAAAAAGGACCGCTTTGCTCTCTCGCCGCGACTATTTTCAAAGGTCACAGAGATGATTGGCCAGGTTTTCAAGACTCTCCTTCCTATAACGTATGACTCTTGTTGATTCATCTCCAGAATCATTAAAAAAAAAATCCTTAAAAACCTGTCGAGATTTAAGTTGAAGGAACAAAACGGAACAACGAAAGGAAGAAAGAAGCTGAAAATGTTGCACAACCATTTCTGCTCAAATTTCTTAATGATACCTGCTAAAAAATAAACCAAGAGAAAAGAAAAGAAGAAAAAGGAACAATATGACTCGCAAGCGCGATCTTCAAAGAGGAGGAGGAGTAATCTGAACCGATTCCCTCGAACCACCTGAACCAGTAGAAGAGCTTCGTGGTTCGCCGCACCGAGGTAACAGCAATCCGGCAGGGTGTGTTAAGCTTCCATTTATTTCCTCCTGCATCTTGTTCCTTTGCTGAGTTGAGGGGAGAGAACAAAGACTGCAAACTTGTACAGCGATATAATTTTACGTTGATGAGATAATTGGTGTGTGTGTGTGTGTGTGTGTGTGTGTGTGTGTGCATTTTTTTTACTTTTTAATCATATCTTTTCTACTTTTTCTTTATTGTTTCTTATTACTCATCATTTTATTCAGAAAATCCACAGAAAATACACACACACACACACACACACACACACACACACACACACACACACACACACACACACACTTAGACATTTTCTAATTCACCTCTTTCCTTTCTTCTCTTCATCGCTTACCCTCTTTCTTTCTCATCTTTTCTTGTTTAAATTCTCTCTCTCTCTCTCTCTCTCTCTCTCTCTCTCTCTCTCTCTCTCTCTCTCTCTCTCTCTCGCATCTAAAAACTATCTTTCTCATGCTATTCCATCACTCCTCCTCTCTCCTCTCTCCTCTCTCTCTCTCTTCTCCTCCATCACTTACTCGTTCCTCTCCCTCTTGCACATATTTAAGCGTTTTTCCTCGCGCTGACGAGATCGCTCTCTTGATGACTATTTATGGAACATGTGCGGCTCCCTATTCTTTTTTTCTTTGCTCTCTTTCTCTATTTTTTTATCTTTTTTTTTTTCCTTCTTCCTAACATGTATAAATTGTGATTCACGCCCCCCTCGGGATACTCTGCTTCAACCCTCCCCCCATCCCGCTCTTGTTGGCTGGCTGGCTGAATGGTACTCTCTCTCTCTCTCTCTCTCTCTCTCTCTCTCTCTCTCTCTCTCTGTAAACTACTAACATTTAACGTTTAAGGAGGCGCGTATGTCTTACGAGGCACGTTTACGAAAGCTTGGCGTATTGGACGGTTTTCCCAAGAGTATACAGCCTTGGGAAACGTTTACACACGCGCACATAGCTTTTTGACGTTTACTGCTGAGTATAGGATCTTTACGGATGCGTATCTACCCAAACTATACGTTTTTTGGTGCGCATATGGCTTGCTGGTATTTGCTGTTGATGTTTTTCGATGCGTAAATACCCTGTCGGTACGATCTTTTGAGTTTATGCGTATATGACATTCATTGATGCATGTAAGTACCATATCAACGCGTGTTTTATGAGCCTTTGTTCTCTTGGCATTTTTATAGATGCATTTATGGTGTTTATGAATGTGTATATAATCTATCAAATCTTTTTTAATGCGTTTCTACTCTCTTGGAATGCTTTAATGTGTATATGATAGCTATACCCTACTAACACGTTTTCAATGCGTCTCTATACTTGAGGCACGATTATAGATGCATTTACTAGGTTTATTGATGCATATATATCCTATCAACACGTTTTTGATTCATTTACTCTATTGGCCTGCCCAAAAATACACAGATGACCTTTACAGATTCACAAATACGCTATCAGTACACTTTCCATGCGTGTTTGTTCTCTTTCCAACCCATTTCTAAATACGGATAACAATTTTTTCGATGTGTATCAAATTAATGTCTAAATGATCCCACAGCATACTCATATCAGCACATTGGACGTTTTTTCCCCGTTTGCATTTACTTCCGGCACAATCGCTGGGAATGACAATGATCTCCAGCTATGGGGTGAGAGATGCCGTGTTACATCGTTTTTCGGGAATAACTCTCAAGCAAACTGAAGAACTAGGATGATACTAGACAAAGATTGTTTACGAAGATATATAGGGCTCTTTGAAGCACATATGCCCTCTAGCACCTAAACAAATATATGAATGTACCTATACGACACGTTTTGATGCGTATATGCCATCCTATACCTAACGTGTCTGGGAGTGCATATGATATTTTTCGATAGTCGTGCCTTCTGAATATAGGTTTATAATTGTTTATGTGTCTCATAAATAAATAAAAACGTTTACAAATGCGTGTAAATTCTCCTGACTTTCACAAACGCGTATATAGAAGTCGTTAACGTATGCGCATGTAATGTTTTCAGTGCAGATATTCCCTTCCAAGACATTCACTCATGTTTATATCTTTCATAACAGTTTAGGCGTGCTTAGAGAACGGTTCTGATGCGAGCAAAATTCTTAGTAACTTGACTTGTCGTCTTTGTGGTGTTTAGATTTTGTCTTAACGAAAGAAAATGTTTTAATATATTGGCATTTATCATAAATCTACCTTCACTCTATCATTAAGCCCGGATAGCTCAGTCGGTAGAGCATTAGGCTTTTAACCTAAGGGTCCAGGGTTCAAGTCCCTGTTCGGGCGACCATAAAAGTGAGATAACTATTTTGGATGTTACGGGGAAAGGCACAAAAATGATATAGATAATAAAATACGTTCACTTGAAATCTTTCGAAAATGTTAGTAAAATAAAGAAATAAAAGCAATAAAGTAAATGAATATAAAAATGTCTGCAAAATGTTTAGCCAACTTCTTCCGATGTATTAGAGGTTTGCTTACTTCTTCCTTCGTTAGTTTGGTTATTTCTTTCATACACTGATTGGCTTACGTCCTTCCTTCTCGTGAGCGAGTCGTGGAGTGCCTTGCCGTTTGAACAGGAGTGAAGTGATGGTCAGCAGTTCAGAACACAAAGATGTGGCAGGCATTTCTGGAAGACATGTAAGCTTATACAAAATGCATCATGGAATACAGTACACACCGAGAAGCCAGTACAGAGTGAGTGTCGATGTGAGTGCTGGGCTTCATAGAGCTACTTGATGGGGCTGGTTCATCGCTCTCTGCTGCGGGGCTGGTGAGTTGCTTTGTGTGAAAGCGATGTGCCTCACACGCGGATAACAACAATGAACCAGCTCCATCACTTCTTGTTGCTGCCACCACGGTGTGTATTCATTGAGTCATTCTGTGTGAGCTTATTATAACTGTCTTCCATAAACGAATGCATGTCTTTACTCTCTGACCATTACCTAGCTCTTGTTCGCACAACCAGGCGCACTCCTCTATGACTCACAAGCATGATGAAGGAAGGACGTCAGTCCGTCAGCATCTAAAGAGATAATCAAACAAAGAAAACAAATAAACGGATAAAGAAACATCCACTGTACCAGAAAAAAGTTGGCTAAACATTTTTCAAATCTTTTCTTTTATCATTATTTCGTTTTACTGATATCACTGAACAAATCTGCATTGTTTTCTTAATTCTTCTGCCTTCCCTTCACAAGCAAAATACTTACAATATATTGATTTTACTATGGTCGCCCGAACAGGGACTTGAACCCTGGACCCTTAGGTTAAAAGCCTAATGCTCTACCGACTGAGCTATCCGGGCTTGATATTAAAGGAAAAAGTATGCAATTATAAACACTCTCAACAAAACAATTTTCAAACCAACGCAGAGATGATAAGCCAGGTTCTCATGGCGTTATCTTATTACTAGGAAACATAAAGAAATGAAAAATTATCAAAATTAATCTGTATAGTTTTAAATTAAAAACCGTATAATTTGAAAAAAAAAAAAAAAACATGACACATTTCTGCTACCACATTCCACTGAATCGAACATAAAACTAAACAAGTAAATGAATGACTATGGTATGTGCAGCTACATTAAAGAATGCAACAATATGAATGAAACATTTAAAATTCTCATAATATTGAATGCAAAAAAAGTGTTCAATGAAAATCATAATTTCTAATTGATACATTGCATTGATAAGAAAAAAAACAATCACCACGTTTGACCTACAGTGCAGTACAACCGTTACTATTGTACTATTATTACATGTTGCATAAATGTTTCAAAAATCTTTTTTAGTAGCAGCACAAGCATACACATAAACCAACTTCTTTAAAAGCAGATACAATTTTTTTTAATTTTTCACTTTCACTTCTGTTTGTCATCATTACTGTCAAGGTCAAACTTGGAGACTTGCTCAATTCATGGGTTTCTTTGTTAAAGAGTAAATTTCTTTTCTTTGATAAGATTGTTTCTTTTATTTATTTATTTTCATTTCATAAAGGGTTATATTGTAAATGTGTGTGTGTGTGTGTGTGTGTGTGTGTGTGTGTGTGTGTGTAATGAATTAATTACAAAGCACTTTTATCCATAGTTTGGTGGAGGCTGTTTTGAGGAGCTGTATTGGACCAAAAAAATTGTTGAACATTATGGAACCTAACATTTGGACAGATACCCTCACAAAGATCGTGTGATATTTGAAACTTTTTGTAGGCGACACGAAGCAGATGGTCTCTCTCTCTCTCTCTCTCTCTCTCTCTCTCTCTCTCTCTCTCTCTCTCTCTCTCTCTCTCTCTGTCAGGCAATTTGTCTTCTTGGAGGCGTATTTCACCTGCGGGTTGTATTTTTTAGTGTTAGTTGTAAGTTACGAGAGAGAGAGAGAGAGAGAGAGAGAGAGAGAGAGAGAGAGAGAGAGAGAGAATATTAATTTCCCATCTTGTGTGTAATCAAGTTCAGTGTATTTTAATCAGTCTTATTAATTGTAAACATATGATATGATGCATATTATGTTCTGAGATGCTAATTTTTATCTTTCAATATTTCTTTTCTTACAATCATTTCTAGTCTTCTTTGATTCTTCCTCTTGTTTTTTTTTTTCTGTCTGTGTCCGGTGGGTGGTTTCATATACCTTGTCCTGTCTGTGTGTCACTCTATCTGCCTGATTGCCTGTCTTCACTTGACAATTATACCCAGACGTGAAGTTGGTGGTGGTGGTGGTGGTGGTAGCAGTGTCGGCGGGATTCGTGCCTCCAGCCAGTGTGGGCTCAAATGCACTGCCGTTTACATTATGCCTTCATTATGGCTTATCTGCATTTTCAGGCGTTTTGCTGCCACCGGCCGTAAATACCAGAGCGTTCTCGCCGGCACTCTGCTGCACGGCACGGCTATAATCACGATTATTATTATTATTATTATTATTATTATTATTATTATTATTATTATTATTATTATTATTATTATCATTTTCAGTGTTACTAATATCACCACTGCTTCCACTATTACTACTTCTACTACTACTACTACTTCTACTACTACTACTACTACTACTACTACTACTACTATTGTATGTACTACTACTACTATATTGCTATTATTATCGAAAACTTAATTTTCTTTCAAGCAAACTCGCTCATATTAAAAATCTTGCGTGTTGTAACAAAACAAAACAAAATACAATGAATAAATAAATAACAATATAATGAGATGACACCGTCAAGGAAACTATTACCGTTAGTTATTCATATTACTATCATTGCGTTTTTCTATCACACATTTCATTATTATCACTGAAACTGGAATACAAATAACGCACAGCAGTAGTTTGGCGCAGCACCAGCAGCAACACCAACACCAGTACTACTACTACCACCACCATCACTACCAACATAACCAATATGCAATTCATTACAGGCACTGGAATTCATTAAGATCTTCAATAAATTCATCTTGCTTTGATGTGATGCCTTGCTTCGCCATATCAACAGTAACAGGACATCAGTTTGATTTTATTCTCGACATCAAAGGAGGATTATAATAAGTTTTGTGTGTGTGTGTGTGTGTGTGTGTGTGTGTGTTAAGGGAGGGGGGGAAGGTGTAAGAAACATGTCCAATCACTCATTCACTGCCTATGTATTTATTTTTCTTTTCTTTTTTTTTCTTATTGTTTTTCTAGTCTGTCATGACCAGGAATGTTCCCATACTGAAGGTAAGCAGTTCGCTATGTAAGAATTATAACTACGAGTTTATTCCTTTCATAACCTCAGACAGTGGACAGAGTTCGAAGCACTGAGACACTGCTCTGAAGGCGGGACGAGACTGCCCAGGAGAGGCTTGCACTGATGATCAAAATCCCATGACAGAATAGTCAAGGAAAGTAAAGACTCAATACCAATATAAAGTCATTGCCCAATACTTCGCCGATAAGGCCAAGGTGTTCCCCAAGACCCGTCTAACATCGTGCATGAGTTTACTATAAGCCTTAAGAATTTACAAATACTTATCACTATTAATGAAACGTATAACTATGCAGCATCTGTCTTGTTACCTGAAACCTGAAATGGACAAGACTTTTTTTTTTATACCATGAGGGCTTTTCACGGGAATTTATGGGCTAAAGGGGATACTTTTTGGAGTACCTCCTATCTCAAAGCCCACCCGCTAGGAAACCGTTGCCCCGAGTGAGGAAGCCCAACCTGCACTCGGACAGTGGACAGGATTCGAACCTGTGCGCTTGGAGACCCCCTCGGACCGCAAAGCACGCATGGTTCCACTGTACCACGGACTTAGAGGTGTTCGCCATTGCTGCCTGTACATACAAACAATAATGATTTATATCACTTTAAGTTTGATACAAAGCGAGCACAATTTCCGGCACAGTGTATAGAGTGTAGAGATGCAACCTTCAGTCTCCGTGATCACGACTGCAGTGATTGTTTGACAAGGCTTTCAAATCTTCAGCAGAAGGAACACCCATGCAAACACGACTGGTGAAAATAAAGAGCGAAACATTCGAGTGAGAGATTTAAAAGAAAGTGAGAAACAAGTCCAGATGTTGAAAAAAAAAAATAAAATAAAAAATAAATAAATAAATAAAATAAATAAAGAAAAATCCGAGAAGATGGAATGGAGTGACATTATTTCTATTTGGGTTCTGTTAAGCAGTCAAGGTTTCTTACTGTTTTCAACACGTAATGAGTGAAAAAAGAGCATCGGGGTCACGGCCGCCGCCTCACGCCTCTTTACCGCCGCTAATGCCACCGTGACGAGTTTACTCAATTAATTCACGAGACACGCTATCGAGGTCACCATTCCGGGGCTTAATTCATACGTGAGTTTAATTACATTTAATCCGAAAATTTTACTATTACCTCCCCCCGCGATGGGGCAGCAAGGCGTGGCGGCGGCGCACTAATGCTCTATTTAGGCGGCAGTCGATGCTTCATTTAGATAGGACACCATTTCTTGATTGGCCTAAGTAATTGCCGCGTCAGCACTAATTAAACTAGCGCTTGCGTAACCGTTTTCTTTTACGTTATCTTCGTGTTTTATTTATCTTTATTTTGTGTTTCTTTTCTTTTCCAAGTTAAGAAAGACGGACATAGGAAGAAAGAGAGGAGAAGCTTCACACACACACACACACACACACACACACACACACACACACGGTCTACTTTTCCTTAATCTTATTCTTATTTACGTTTCTTTAATCCAATCTTGATGTGCCTCACCTTCACCACCACTAGACGACACAGATAAATTCATCGAAAGGAATTCACTATCACTCATCTTCCAGGTCGTCCAATCCCAATGACGATGGTTTCTTTTTTTTACTTATTTCTTTCTTTTCGTACCTTTTCTTATTATCTTGGCGTCTTGTACCGGTTAATAACACGGTAATTTATCATTATTGTTCTTTTACGTTAATTAATGATCCTTTTCTATTATTTTCTTGAGCTATAGCACCGGTTAATGAGACCATACTTTATCTATTTGTTTTTCCTTCTTTTTACCTTTTTACATTACATTCTTGTTAACTTATTATCTATTTTTACACGTTTGCATGTTTATTAATCTATTTCTTCCCATTCTTAGAGGTTCAGTTTTTTTTTTTTTTTTATTTATACCATGTGGGCTTTTCACGGGAATTTATGGGCTAAAGGGGATACTTTATTGGGGTACCTCTATCTCAAAGCTCACCCTGCTAAGAAACCGTTGCCCTGCGTGAGGAAGCCCAACTTACACTCGAACCGTGGACAGGATTCGAACCTGTGCGCTTGGAGACCCCTCGGATCCCAAAGCACGCATGGTTCCACTGACTTTTTAGAATGTCAACTTTGGAGAGACTCAAGTAACGCCTCTCCTTCTTTCCTCCAGCAAATATTCAGGGTGCAGTGACTGTCTGAAGTTGTCATCACACGCTGCTCTCTCTCTCTCTCTCTCTCTCTCTCTCTCTCTCTGCGCACTACAAACAGGAATTAGATAATGGGTAACACTTCGCTCCGGCACGTATCCCATCAAGAAAGCCATATGATGCTACAACGGTCACTATTTACCGTTCTTCTTTTCTTCTTTCTTCCTCCTCCTACACCATCGCCTTCTTCTCGTGTATCCTCTCAGACCCTTTCGTGAATCTTTGTTATCCTTTTTCGTATCCTCTTAGCACATCGTCTTCCTAGTTTCTAGCTGTGCCTGCAAACACTGTGCACAAATAAGCTTCGTGTGCTGCGAGTGACAAAAGTATTCTATTGATAATTCATCGACGTAATTTTCACCCTATAAGAGGTAAATAATGCCTTCAGCCTTCCCTAAAATAACATATAAGCTTTTGGACAATGCTTAATTTGTACTATATTCTTTTTTGTAGTTTTGGTAAAAAACCTCCTAGTCTCCCTTGCTTTCCAGTGTTATTGTAAAGCACATCCCTACAGTGGTCTGAATGCTTTATTAAATGCAGACTATAACAATAAAAGTTACTGTTATTTCGTCCTATACTTACTCCTCCATCACTCATTAGCTGGTATTATGAAACAGTTTGCTCTCTTTGCCACGACTATTTTGAAAGGTCAAAGAGATAATCATCCGGGTTCCAAAGCATGTTTCTCCTATCAGTAATGTAGAAATCTTGTTAATCTGTCACTACAACGGTAAAAACACCTTTCAAAAACCCATGTACCTAACTCCAAATAGAACTCTTTGAAAATAGTCGGGGCGCAACATGGAAGTATTTCAAAGTAGGGCCAGGCCAGTCGTTTGTACAGGGCATGACACCCCTTCACTTCCCCTAGCCCGACCCTCTCATTGTTCAGCTAACTCACAACAGGTTGCCCCACCACGCCATCACTCACGCACCACTCATCACTCCCACTGTCTTTGTGTGCGTGGGGATAAATCAGTGTCCCCTCCACTGGTGTGAGAAGGAGAGCTACGTATCCTATCCTGCCTGCTCTCTGTTACCTTTCTCAAGCATAGCCCTACAGGCATTGACAGAACGTGTGTATTGCAATGGTGCAACACTAGTGGACCATATGCTGGAAACACTTTTGCATCT